>NW_015505846.1:495250-528757 GCF_001515645.1 Sinocyclocheilus grahami
GTGTGTGTGTGTGTGTGTGTGTGTGTGTGTGTGTGTGTGTGTTTAAAGTGAGAACATAAGGTGGGTCAGTTTACCTTTAAAAGCGACTTTCCATCAGAAACAATCACAAAAATATTGCCAGAAAGCCTAGATGAGTCAAAGCTCAACACGGAATCAACGTGATTGATTCTGTTGTGGAAAAAATGCGTAAGGACATTTGTCAAACCTCCAGATCTGTCGGTTTCTTCTTGATGGATAGAACCCAGGTGATGGAAAACAAAATGATGTTTATGTATCATATGTCAGTGTCAGGTAGAGATACTGTGGGTGTGTTTATGCATTGCACTGGACATATATATTAAGCCAGTGCAAAGGGCACTTCTATTTCATCTATTACTCATCTATTTGGCATAGTCAAATAAACTAATTTGCCTGATATGTTGTAAATACATGGCTACACCCTTGACCATGTCTCTACTGGTGTGCTTGGTTGTTACATAACCCTACTGCCTATTCCTATCGGATATACAATATATAATATCTTATATCAATCATGGAAGAACAGAACAGTAAACATTTTTGACAGAAATGCTTTCCTGTAGCTCAAACAATACAGCGTTAGCAATGCCAAGATCATGAGTGCAATTTCCTGCAAAAGCAAGAACTGATCCCCAAAAAAAAAACAAAAATGAAATGTGTACTTTGAATGCAATGGAAGTCACTTTGGATAAAAGTGTCTGCATAAATGTAAATGACAAAAAAAACAGTGGTTCTCAAAATTACATCAATATATAACATAAATGCAAAATGTTAAGCAAAAAAAAAATTACTAAAATAATAATAATTAAGTTAACATTCTTTTGTATGTATTTTGTATGTAATGTATGTTTGAGTTACCACATCAAAAAAAATGTTTCATCCTATCATCCTATCACAGCATGGTCATTTATAGCAGGTGCCACCTGACTTGAGCAACAATCGCATGTCGAGAGTCTCCCTAATGGGGCCCTTCACTGACTGAGAGCGCGTCATGGAACATTCCCGGAACGAGCCAAAGTCCCACCCACCTCCTCTCCTGCTCACACACATGCACACGCACAGGCGGTGTGTACATGAAAATACAGATCACAACATTACCCATGCTGAAAAAATCGAACGGTCTACGACAACACAAACAGCACAGACCATATAACATTAATGACAGTCGCTCCCAAGATAGTGATTTATTTCACTTTCCCGCACCAGCCGTGCAAATTCCTTAGGATATTACACAATATTCACTATCTCCCACCAAGCAAACGGGGTATTCCCCACATGTCCCAATAAACGGAGGGGACCCATCCGCTACTCATTTTCACTTAACCGCGCTTTCAAAAAAGAATGCCACTCCTTGACATACTAAGAACAAGGTATACAAGACTAAAACTTACCGGTAGAACGTTTTCAAATCAGCCCATAACATTCCAAAAGAGTGTCAAACGCCGCTGTCGCCACTTCCAGCTCTGACACTAAATATCAGTTCAACTCGAATTGTGACAACGCTGCAGACGCCCGGTGTTAGAGTACAATGTACTGCGTCTTTGCTTCAGGAAGAGATGAAAGTGAGTTGGTCCGCTTCGGCTGGGGGGGAGACGGGGTTATTCCTAGCGTCGCTTCCCAGAATAGAAAAATGAGAGAGGGAGAGTAGAAAGAAGTAGAGAGAGGATCTGCGCGCGTGTGTCAGTGTGATTGTGACGTCATCGGATCCCCCAGCGCGCGTCCCCGTGGAGCTGCAGGGGGAGGGGGAGGGGGAGGGGGGGGGGGGGGTTGACCTCTTCCTGGTCTTGATAGGAGGAGGGAACTCCCTGGTGAAATTTCTCCAGAACGAGCTCCTCTGACTCCAAACCGCGACAGATGTCTTGTGTTCCTGCTATTTGATGCATATGGGCAGGGCGGGAATACGCAGTGACATTAGGTCTATTTGACTTGCACATCACACTAGAGTAATGGAGTTAGATTTCATTTGGAAATGCCCCTTCAAAATGTTAGAGCAGTATTAAATGACAAATTTAGATTTGTTATCTGTAGCAAGATGTAGATGTAATCATACACAAGCTACTGTACAATATGACTTCTTTCAGCATCACATTTGTCTATTTTCTACTCTAAAATGGCAGTGACTTATTTTCCCTGCCTCCATGCATGACACATATTGTTTAGGAAAAGAAAAACCGTATAGGCGGTAAATGTAGAGGTACCTAGTTGTCCGCTCTGCATCATTGACAATGTTTACATGCGGTCTATTCTGAAATGAATTAGAATTTCTTCATATTCTGATTATATAATTGTCATGTAAACGTATCTTGTTTGACATACTTTAGGCCAGTATTACACATATTAATTATATGTGTGTGTGTGTGTGTGTGTGTGTGTGTGTGTATACACACATGAGTGACAATAAGTTGATTACTGTTCAATAGTATTTAAATGCTGCGAAATGCAGTCTTTTTCTGAGCAAAGTTTTAACCAGAATTGGAGTATTATATACATATAAACATGGTCATTGTTCACATGTATGTAGGTCTTGTTTGGCCCCAAATAAAGAGAGATTGTTAAAGTAAACTGAGAAATTCTTGCTTGGTTATCTGTTGCTGTTCAATTTGTGCATGTGCATGAGGTTTTGCCTACAATGTGAAGACCAAATATGTTCATAAGGACAGCAAACCCTACATCAGGGTTCCTCAATTATATTTCACTGAGGGCCGAATTCTGGCAACAATACCAAGCCAAGGGCCACTGACCTATATGTATATATATATATATATAAAATTGTTATTATTATTACAATTATTATATTATTATATTTATAATATATTTATAAATATTTATTTATATTAGTATTATTATATTGTTGCTTTTGTTAAAATAATCACAAGATGGTCAAAATCACAAATTTTTCCCCAGTAGTCTGTTTTATTCAAACAATTATGAAATTTTTTGCATTTAGATACAGAAGAACTTTGCCTGTTGAATATTAAAAACAAATGAACAAACAAAAAAAATGGATCTTCATGTCTGCCGTGCAAATCAACTGTTCCTGCTCATTCCCAGACTGGATTTCTTCTCTTCTCTCCACTTTCCCTAATTGCAGATTCAATTATTAGATTTGTCAGTATTAATATTTTTATGCTTAGATTTTTTTGGGGGGGGGGGATCAAACTGTAACACCGACACCGTGTGACCCAACTAGACACAACGCGATAAAAAAGTATCTTTTCCATGTAATTTTTGTCCTTACCACCCGCGACAGCGACACCTGACAATTAGCGACATCTATTTTAGGAACGGTTTTTATTTTCTGCAAGTCACGGCAGGAACAACATACAAAATATGACAGTGATAATCTCAGGTAATGATTATGTGCTTTATTCAATGTTAAAAGTGTCTAATGTGAGTTTGAATATTATTTTGCATTATCTTTATAGCCATAGTGAAAGCAACAATAGATATTTTACCTCAGATCTTGAAAATAAATTAAAGCAAACTTGTACGTTAAAACTTTGAACTCACTGCTAACCAACATGTGTATAACAAAGATAGGCTATCAGTCACTCAAAACTGTTCAGTCCATTCACATCTGAATCATCTATTTTCCGTGTTCACTATTCTTTTCTACACACTCGCCATGTTTTTGCTGTCACATCGTATCTACACTGGACACGACAAAGCATTGCAAATTATTTGAACGTTGTGTCAGTACTTAGAAATAGAACGAGTCAGCAGTTTACTGTCGGGGATTTGTCGTGTCGCGCCGCATCCAAGACAGCATCACTGATTATAACCAGTTCTTGTATTTTATTGCGTCGCGCCGCTCGTGTCTGGTGTAAACACGATGTCAGTTAATGTAGCTTTCTGATGTTGCGTTTGAATTTTCATGCCACATATTATTTGAAATTAGCTCTGGGCCAAACTTTTTTATCACAGGGGCCGCCTATTGAGGAACCCTGCCCCACATTGTGGGAAACCAAAACGCAGGAAGGCTTGTTTGAGGCTTCAGTTTAGGGGTGGGAGATAGAAAATATCTCTAGCTCATTATAAAATCAATAGAGATCATGGGAAAGTCCTGTCCATGATATGAAATGTGCATGTTTGTCTTGTCGGGAGTGGTGCATCTGTTCTGTATTGTGTTAAATGGATTACTGACTAGGTTAGAGTGGCTTATGTTTCCTTTAAGGAGCTTGTGATCACATCAGCTGTGACCTGGAGTTCCCTTCACATTGGCAATAGGGAGCTCCTCTGTAATCCTCAGCAAGGGCATCCCCAAAGAAGGGCTGGCATCTGAGTCACTCAAGCATAATTGACAGCACGCAGACATAAATCAGCATTGCCGGACGAGCTTAGGCATCACAGTCAATGGCGCTTTCCCGCAGGAAATAAAGAGGAAATGGAAATGTCTGCACTTGACCCAAAGGGCTTGTTTCATCAACATTTATCAAGTCATCTTGTTTCACTGGTTGGCGTTTGCTCGGTAGTGCCTGTGCAGGTGTCTGCATGTACACAGCGTGCAAAGTCATTTTCTCAAGGACACAAGGGTGTTCCCAGCAGCACAGAGCAGTTCGCAGTTAATTATCGGTGGACCAGATAAAAACTGCTCCATGCTATTATAAATGTCTGAATGTCATGAATCACAATGCACATTTGTTTCCCAGAAGTGATCACCGCTAGACATTCCTAGCAAATCATGACTCCCATGACTCCCATGACTGTGATTACTGAAATATATATTTTTTAACCTTCACCTCCTCCTCCGCATCTTCATTTATATACTTAATTTATATATGTCTGATGCATGTTACATTAATACAGATGTAGTAGCTTACTTCATTGTTTACAAGCAAGGCAATGATAGGAGGGCCTTTATATCCTGTACGTGCTGCAGAGCCACAGCTCTTTGTTTATGAATGTGTGTATGTGCATATTTGTGTGTGTGTGTGTGTGTGTGTGCGTTAATCAGTAGTAAGTGCTGGTATAGCAAGAGCATGACTGACTTATTCTAAAATGTTTGCGTATTAGACTACCTTGTCACTTTTTTCACAATTTTCCAGATTTGAATGACAAGTAGATAAGACTTTAAAAATGTGTTTATATATATATAGTATATATTGAGTATATATATATGTGTCTGTGTGTGTTATACACATACACACACATGTTTATATATATATACACACTATACATACTATATATATAAAATATATATAAGACTTTTAATATAATAAATATATATATATATTTTATTCTACAATGATGCATTACATTAAAAATATTTATCATTTATATTTATTTTAATTTTGACAATTTACAGTTTTCAACATTGATAATAGTAAGAAAAGAAGCATATTAGAATTACTTCTGAAGGATCATGTGACACTGAACACAGGAATAATGGCTGCTGAAATTTCAGCTTTACCATCACAGGAATAATTACATTTTAAAATATTAAAATAGAGAGCTTACTGTTTTTAATGTATTTTTGATCAAATAAATAATACACTTAAAAAAATATTTAAAAAATAAATAAAATACAAATCGTAAAATCCCAAACCTTTGAACATGTGTGTGTATATATACACACACACACACACACACATATATATATACTGTATATTAAAAGATTTTTTATGTCTTTTTAATGTCTCTTTGTATAAGATTTGTAATGTCTCTTTGTCTTATACCTGGTGAAATATTTATGAAAAAAATAGCTAATCCAAAGCCACATTCTTCATGATTAAGATGTCAAAACAAGCAGTCAACAGAAAGCTTCCTCATGCTTTCTTTGAGACACAGAGTCCCACTTCTCTTCACACTTCAATAATCTGAAATAAGTCACGTACACACTCTCACATATATATATGACACAGAGGAATATAGCCTAAGGCTGTATCTGTTTCTCCAGTTGAGATGGTGTAATATTGCTTAAACAGCAGTCATCCTGCCGAAGCTTACATGGAGGGATCTGCCTCACCCTTTTCCACTCCCAGTTTTACCCCCAGTAATCTGTGACTATTGTGCGGCTTTCACATCCCTGTGATTAACCTCATACTCAGCAACACGTCATTCTCAGGAATCCCAGAGCTTTTTTTCTGCTCTTATAGCACTGCCAGGAAATTACATAAGAATATGTTACACTTGACAAAGGTCAGGTTGTCTTTGAGATAAAGCAGGGCACTAATGTGTGGATCCTTGCCAAAGAACTCCTTTCATCTCATGTACCAAAGCTGTAAAACCGCCCTGTAAAATTGACAAAGACCTGACGAGTGGACACACCTAAATTCTCGATGAGTCCATACCATTTCAAATACTCCTTTGTTGGGTCTGCTGACTATAAAAGAGAATGCCGCTATGATTCATTCCCTTGTTCGATTACAAGAGGTTACCTAACATGCTTTCTAATGAATCATACACTTCTTAAATTAATATCTCTTGAAAGAACATCATTAAATCAATCTTTAACATTTAATTTTATTCAGATACTAAGATTTTATCTTGTTGAAATATTGAAATATAGCTGTTTAGAAATCAGTGTTAAAGGTAAGTTTCAAAGTCTGTAAGATCAAGACCTCTGCTGGTTGAGAATGATATTGCATTATCATCTGGTCAGATTTGGGCTGATTAATAAAGTTTATTTTATTGCTATTATTAATGTTTCAAGCATAATAATAAAAAAACAAATAACAAAATAAAGTCATGGCTGTCACATAAAGCACTGCTGTTAAAAAATTGTGGGTCAGTAAGATTTTAAGCAAAGTTTATTTTATTGCTATTATTAATGTTTCAAGCATAATAATAAAAAAAACAAATAACAAAATAAAGTCATGGCTGTCACATAAAGCACTGCTGTTAAAAAATTGTGGGTCAGTAAGATTTTAAGGAAATTAATACTTTTAATTAGCAATGACATAATAACTTGATCAAAAGTGACAGTAAATACATTTATAAGGTGAAAAAAATCTATTTCAAATAAATGCTGTTCTTTTGAATTTCTATTCATCAGACAATCCTGAAGGAAAATGCTTCACGGTTTTGACCAAAATATTAAGCAGAACAAATGTTTTCAACATTGATAATAAGAAATATTTCTGGAGCAGCAAATCAGCATATTTGATGCTTTCTGAAGTATCGTGTAACACTGCAAAAATTGGAGTAATAACTGCTGAAAATTAAGCTTTGCCACTACAAAAATAGATTACATTTTAAATATATTTGAACAGAAACCTAAACAATTTTAATAAAATAAAATGCAAATATTTAATAATATAACATTTGACTAATTTTGTATAATACAATAGCCACTTGGTATTATGCCACATGCATTAGCATTTAGTTTGACCCCTAACTGTGTGTGATCAACCTCTAGCTGTTGAGTGCACTAGTGCCTTTTAATTACTTTCTTTTTCGTGGTCAATATGACTTTCAGTGTGTGCTTCCTCATCCCTATCTCATTTTCCAGGACCCTGGAGACCACACAGAGGCCCCTGCATAAAGGTGGTTAACGTGTTTTCAGGAGATAAAAGCCCAGTGATTGCGGACTTCTCCATCCCGTGAGACCGAAGCGCTGTGTTTAAAGTTGACAACTGACAAAAAGCGGTAAAATATTGATGCTTGGCAGAGCACAGGTTTTCCAGTATACTTGGCACACATGGATTCTGTCCTCATGTTTCCCCACAAATCAGAAAGGACATCATTATAACAATAAAACGTTTGTTTTAACAGCCAGTGGCCTATTTTCGACTTTTGCCTATCTGTCAAATGCAATTATATTCACTGATTAAAGTCAATGAAAAAAGCTTATCTTAATAAAGTCTCTTAATAGAAGACAACACAATCGTGGTGACGCATGACTGCTGATATAGTCTAAAAGTCTACACCAGTGAATAAAAATAACACTCTTTTCTGAAGACAAAATTAATTCAGTGAAAACCGTGTAAAACAAGACAATAGCAGGACCACACAAGAGTTCCAAAGATCACAAAATGATTCACAGACAATCCAAATATTAAAATATTAAAGGAACCCAAATATAAAAATTTTGAACTCCCATTCTGATGGCACCCATTCACTGCAGAGGATCCATTGGTGAGCAAGTGATGTAATGCTAAATTTCTCCAAATCTGTTCTGATGAAGACACAAACTCATCTACATCTTGGACAGCCTGAGGGTGAATACATTTGTAGTGAATTATCATTTTCGGGTGAACTATTTCTTTAATTTAATAGTTGAATAATTTATTTGCACTTTCAGTTAACACGTAACAGCCTGAATGACTGATTCATGGTCTAAAATAAAAGCCAATAAATACATATAAAAAAGGTTTTGTGCTTTATTTCTAAACAAGAGTCTGATGAGTGACCTGTAGCGAACAGGTAATGGAAATACTTCAGTTATTCTTATATAGTCGTAACATTCATCTGCATGTTATTATTGCTCATAATTCTGTTTGCCCGGCTCTTATTCTGTCATGGTGTATGTTTGCGTTTTCTACGCACTTTCTCTATCTCCAAACCAGTGAAAGTACAGTGTTTAGACGCCTCTCATCGGGCCATCTGTCTTTTCACACCTCTACATTATGGATACACACCTTGTGCTTTAAATATCTCTGCAGGTGTGTGTGTGTGTTATCTGTATAGTTGGACAGACTGTGACCACAGACCATAAACGGTAATGATATGAAATGTGTGGTGTGACTATGGAAACCCCATTACTTTCGGTGAGCGTTTTATATACACACCGTATCATTTATTGCTTGTCAAGATGATGATGAAAGCTGCCGGCACAGTAAACAACACTCAAATCTCAAAGTCCACAGGGACAATTATAAACCTCACCACATGCATCATTCATTCTCAAGCAAATGGCCCACGAGAAAGAGAGAAGATACAGGATGCAGACCTGCAGGCTTGTGAAAAATTCAGATTTTAAGAAATGGCTACTTGTCAAATCACAAATGTGATTCGGAATTGAATAAGACACTTACTGATCAAAATACAGTAAAAAAACAGTAATATTAGGAAATATTATTACAATTTAAAATAACAGTTTTCTATTGCTATATATTTCAAAATGTATACATTTTTGTTATAGCAAAGCTGAATTTTTAGCAGCCATTACTCCAGGCTTCAGTATCACATGATCCTTCAAAAATCATTCAATCATCAACTGATTTTGTGCTCAAAAAACATTTCTCATTATTATAAATGCTGAAAACTGACATGCTGCTCATATGATTTTCACTTCATTTTAATGCTACTTAGAATCAAATTTAAATGTGTCCTGTTTGCTACCTCAATTTAAATGCAAGAATTGAAATGGAACTGTTAGTGCACAACACTGAAGATCTGAGCTCTCAATGAGCACAATGTGACCACTGAAGCTCCCGCGGTCCTGCCAACCTTCATCCAAAAAGCTCATAATCTGTGTTGACGTTTTTTGATTAACCATAGGACAGTTATGAAACTAAATTTGAATTTGGAGGTAACTGTAATGAATGAATAATATTTCCTCATTATCTGCGGGATTAGAGTGGGAGGTTTCTGAGAAGGGACATCTAATTGGCAGAACCAGGACAAAGGTAAGCAGGAGGCGGGCGGGCGAGCGAGCAGATGTGTGTGTTCGCTCTCTTCATTAGATTGATTGGGCAGACTTTGATGTCTGCAAACAAGTCCAAACATCAGCGCTCGCACCAGTGTTTGGTCCATAGCATTACGCTGTTGTAAACAAAACAACATTTTAATGAGACACTGATAGACTATTTATAAGCTGCTACTACAATGTCATGCTGGTATACGGACGTAAAGGCAACCTAATTACATGAGATCTTGTTGCAGATCTGACTAGAGATTGATAAGGGGGAAAGGGATTAGCATGACTTTCCCCACACAACTCCAACCATGATAACCATTGCTCTACGCGCCATCTGTGAACTGCATTAAGACTTGCGGTTCAGTGCCTTAAACTCTTTTTTTTAATGATAGTTGCCATTGCACATTTATTAGCTATAAACTATGAACTTTCTTAAGTTAACAGAAAATCGAAAAAGACATATAGAAAGCAGAGCAGGCCAGCCACACAAGCCACAAGCCCATCTCCTTCACAGTCACTGCTTGTTTTTCTCCTACTGCAGTAACAAAAGGCAGCATTTCTTTGTTAATTCATTATACACGTTTGTTCTTGCATTACTTGATAAACTTGAATAATACAAAGTTTTACGTGGCTCTCTGGTGTATGTGATTCTGAATGTCGTAATGTTCAGTGTGAGAAACTTCCAAAAATAACTCTATCCTCGTCCATTTGTCCATCTATTGTAGACAGCATCTTTGATTATAAAGCCAGAAACACATGGGGTTTTCACACTGCAAAGCCCCTTTATGTTCCAAAAAGTCCATTCAGGAAAACTTGATAGTACAGTCGGCAATCTAGCCTATAAGGATGCACAGTATAGCCTTTATGTAAACACATTGTGTGCTGCATTCACCTGGCAAATATGCAAACAATACAGGGTTTAGAAACTTACAGTGAAACAAGTGAAATGTCTTCTTATGAATACCCAGGATTGGTTAACCCTGGATAAATTATGAGCAGTGGGAAGCGTGAAACAAGATAACCCAGAATTTTATTTACTTGGGGTTTAGAATCACCCATGGTTAACTATTTCAAGTGTGAAAAGCCCTAAAGTTAAGGCAAGTGCGCTCATGTATCCACTAGCATTTGGCCAGCACACGTATTGTACTTGCATTGGGTTACAAATATTTTGTATACTTTTGTAGATTCTAACAACTAACAATAAATACACCCATTGGCCAAGCACTCGTGTATTTGCGTAAAAGTTCTGGAATAATAGGTTCTATTTGCTTTTGATGTGACAAGAAGCAACATATGCACTGCTGCATATCAGACCAATATTACCGTAACGAAACCGGTGCTACTTTCTTGTCTCTTGTATCACTCCGCAGGCTCGTGCTCTCTTGTTTAATACAAATGCAATTGGTGCCATTTTACCTCCATTGATTGTATTTTAAAATAGATTGTAGTCAGACCAAAGAGGGCTTTGGTATTACAGTGATATTATTCACCTTGTTGCAAGGCCAATTGTTTTGCACATTAAGGGACTTTTTTCTTAGTGGAAGTCTCAAATATAATGCACAGGTAAAAATTTTAAATAATTGAAACTCAAATCAGTATTTGATGTTCGCATATTTATTGATTTGAGGAGTAGGCGTATAACAATTAAGCGGGATTATGTACAGTCAACTGGTCATTATTGCATAATAAACCCTAAAAAAAACAAAACCAAAATAAAATAGACTGGCTGGCCTGACTGACTGTATTATATACTCAGCAAGTTTTTCAAGTGTTAGACGGGATGCCTAATCTGTGTTTTCAAGACTTTTGGCACTGTATCATACTGAGAAACACATTTCACTGAGATCTATTCTTGCACATATATGAAATCTGAGCTTCGCATGTCAGAGAGCTTGGGGCCAACCGAATGAGATGAAGTTTTGGGTTGCTGGAGGACCCACTCATCTAGAACCACATGCACATGCATCTCACTCAATTGCACTTACTGTGACCAAGTCTACCTCAGCTTTGGAAACTCTTGCATGCTCCCCACAGCTAACCACAAACTGTGGAGCACTCTTGCACTCTGGCAGACCCCATCAAACTCCACATTAGGTGAAGAACCTGAACAGCAGTCAGTGTGCCTTATATTTTCTTTGCATTTTCTCATTTTACTCATGAGGCTTAGGTCAAGTTAGATAAATATAAGGTTTTGAATATTTCAGAGAAAAAATTATTTGATCAACTTCAGTGACCTGATTTGTTCAAGATATTAAAAAAAGCAATAACATGCTGGTAATAAGTGGATTTGGCTGTGATAATATGGCATGTGAGTGACAGTAAGTCCAAACATAAAAGCATTCCATATTGCAATGTGAGATGTGACAGCTAAAATTGTGTATATTATGCATATTATCCCTTGGTCTGAAAACAAATTCACCCTGTCTTAGGTAATATCGAGAGTCCAGTATAGTCTAGGTCACGGGAATCACACCAGACCCTGTAACGCTGCTTTAAGTGGAGGCAGGCATAGTTGTTTAATCCTCATTCCTCCATCCTCTTAAAATGGCTAGTTTCTGGGAACCATTTATGTGCCTGTGGCAAGGGATTTTCCACTGTAAACCTCTTTGGCTGCCATATTGTTTCATAATGCAGGTTTTACGGGGGCAAAAATGTTTTGTCTGCTACTGTCTGACATCTCTCAAACAGTGATCGACTCAAATTATAGGTTACAGTTAAACTGTTCAGAAATGGGGTTGGTGAGAAAGGGTTGTTTTTGAAGGGTTATTTATGTTTCATTGTATTCTGGTAGCTTCTATGCCTGATATTGAAAATGTAAGTAAATATAATATAATATAATATAATATAATATAATATAATTGGGGAGATGTAAGTTCGCACAAGGTAACCATCTCAGTAACCGTAAGGTTTTCAATAGTCCACTTAGTCAAATGTATCAGTGATTAGTATTTAAACTCAACCACCACAGTTTAAGACTCAGAGTTATCTGGTCTTTAATAACGTTCTCAAAACATTAGCAGAAAACATTATTTATACATCGTTCATGGATTTATTTATTTTTTTCTGAGAAAAAATTTGGATGTTTGTTTAACATTTTTTTAAAGTTACTTCTCGTTTCAGAACCTTCAGAGAACATCAAAAATGACCTTCACATGATGATAAAAATGATAAATGATCAAATGGCATGTTCCCTTAAATGCTCATAGGCAGTGTTGGGGGTAACTCATTACAAGTAACGCGAGTTACGTAATCAGATTACTTTTTTCAAGTAACTAGTAAAGTAACGCATTACTTTTTAATTTACAAGAGAGTATCTGAGTTACTTTTTCAAATAAGTAATGCAAGTTACTTTTTTTTCCAATTTATTGATTGACAGCTCTCCTGTCCCTATATTGAGAGAAATCAGATGTTACTGTAGTCCTAAAATAAATATGAATATGCATTAATTCATCTCACTCACAAAAAAAATAACAGATTCAGTATTCCGTATATAAAAATAATGCAGCTCAGAAAGCAAACCTGCAATAATTAAATGTTAAACAACACAAATATCCTTTATGTATTTAATCCCATTCTATTAACCAATGTCTTAGCTTCTGACCTTCGATGATCCAGTTCAACCATACTAATAAGCATAAAAAGTACCGCAAAAGTAACGCAACGCATTACTTTCCATAAAAAGTAACTAGGTCACATAATTAGTTACTTTTTTATGGAGTAACGCAATATTGTAATGCATTACTTTTAAAAGTAACTTTCCCCAACACTGCTCATAGGGAAAAAAATGGACGTTTGAACTTTCAGAGAATTGAACGTTCCTTAATGGGAATGTTAGACAAATCGTTCTTAGAACACAATGAGCATGCGCGGACACAAAGAACAGTGACACGAGCTGCTCTGCACAGGCAGCGATGCTTGTTACTATAGCAATAACCTCTCGCGCACATCCGCCGCCTCCACCAACGTCTCTCACGGATCAGCGCGACCCTCTCCCCCTCCTCACCGCATAGCAGCATCCCTCTGTCAACAGGATATTTCCTGAGACGGAAATACGACGGGGGAAGGAAAATGGCGCTCATCCCATCACAGATCCTCAGAGTAGCGATACTCTTCTCTTATTTGTCCATCCTCTGCAATTACAAAGCCATAGACATGCCCGCGCATCAAACATACGGCGGTAGCTGGAAGTTTCTTACATTCATAGATTTGGTAAGTGCATGTGCATCGTTCCCATGCAGTGCCTGATATATATTTATATGATATCTCCATAATGCATTATATAGACAGGCCCGTTATGCTGAAATATGCAGGTTCCTTCCAAAAGGAGTCCAAACGCCAACACAAATAGTCTTGCGTCATATTTACTGAGCATTAAACGTTAATCACATGACGTAATGACTTTTTAAATCTCTAATGATGATGTCATGCTTTTCATATCTCACATCATTAATAATGAATCTTATTCTGAAGGGTTGTGCTGATTACGATCAGTTCACAGGAGGACAAATTAAGGGTGCATTTACAGTTTTTACATAGGAAATTGAAGCATCCTTTTTCCTTTTCATCCTTTTGTTCTGGCACCATAAGGCACCAGTCTGTTCGAGTAAATGCAGGTCACATTAGGCACCAGCAACTGCACGCACGCACATACACATTGACTGTTATGACAGTCTGTGAGCCAATGACTCATGTTTTCCACATAAACAGCCTATTTTCTCCCCCTTTTTTAAGTGATTTTTAATAGCAATAAAAGTTGTTTTGTTACACTTCACTTTTACACATCTGTTCCAGTGCAGTGTTTGCTTTTTTTCCCCCATTCTTGTTTGGGAATAATCTCATGTACAGATATGTTCTGTGCAGATGTGTTCGGATTATTGTGGATGGAGCTTTTCAAACCTTATGCTGTTTCATAACACTTATGATGTTTTCGCTCAGAATCCTTAGTACTTATTTGAAATTCTAATGCACTGTAGTCACTGCACTACAATTAACATTTATAGTTCAAAAGCTTGGGCTCAGTATGTTTTTTTTCCCCGAAAGAAATTACTAGTTTTAATCAACAAGGATGCATTAAATTGAACAAGCGTGACAGTAAAGACATTTAATGTAACATGGTTTCCATAAAAATATTAAGCAGCACGAATGTTTTCAATAAGAAATAAGAAATGTGACTTACTTACCTGCCAAAACTTTCATTCATATGTGCACATCAAATACATTTAGAAAAATTGTTATTTTAATCGTTTTGGTAACCTGAAAAACACAGTGATGACAGTTTTAGGTTTATTCATAAACTCTTTCATTGTTCATAAGCATAGAAAAACTAGACTCACTTTCATCACAAGCATAGAGAGACATGGACGTGATTTATTGTTTGAGCTGCTTTGTGTAATAGTATAATGATTAATTCTGACAGCATTTAAGGACCTCTGACACCACTCATAGCATTGCTATAATGAACCTGGATGATGAGGCTGTGTGAAACTAATATTAGAACAGACGATAAACACATGCCACGTTCAGAGAGGCAGATTATCTCATCTTGGCACAAGAAATGCAAGTACGTCTGGATCAAATACCGGCACTGACTATCCACAACTGATCTACTTCACTGTAGCATTGTTATATTTATTAACACTCTAAGTAACTACTACTGTGTTAACTGGGATTTTAGCCATTTATGTTTTCATCAGGCTTCATTAATTATTAAATATAGGGGTTCAGATTTGGCTTTCCATTCTCACAATAGGACACTTGAGGAGCCTGGCATAGAATTGATCTCTCAGTGTCATACATATAGTACCTAGTCGACTCAAGTGTGGCCGAAAGCTTTCAGTGATCTGACAATGAGATACCCGTGGATTAATTAGCAGAGTGTAATTAGCACAGATGCACAGGTTTTCTGAGTGTATCATTACTGTGATGAAAGGCAGCCTATATTTTTGGGAGAGCAGTTGCTATGTTGCAAACGCTTTGCAAGTGTAATTATAAAATCTTTGATTTTAAGACAAATAGGGTTGGAAAAAGTCTGTTCACATCTAATACTTTAAGACTGAAATGGTGCATTTGAATGCATAGCGTCTGAACTAATACAATTGCACATTGTTTTATGACATTTATTTTATCACGAATGCTAAATGTTATTACCTTAATTTTCTAAGACTGTCTTGCAATCCACTGTTTCTGCAGTATACTGTAGCGGTATGTTGTTTGATAAGAACTGAGTTTTCCTAGCCCAATTATTATTATTCCCAGCCTCAAACAAGCAATTCACTAGATTTCATGGAGACTTGAGTCTCAGTCCAGAAATCCTTGTGGTTGTTTATAAGCACAAAATAAGACTTTGTATAGCTAATAAATGATTTTATGCCTCTTTTGGCTTCATGTCCTTGCACCATGGCTGTTTTTAACTCTCAAATGATGTGAGAAAAGGATGAACATCCATTTTTAGCTCAGCAAAAGCAAAGATCAAAAGCAATAGTCAGGGTAAAGTAAGAAAAATAGATCATTTTAGGCGGCTGGTAATAGGGATTTAAGACTTTTCCAATAAAAGATTGGTTTTGGGCAAATCGAACATTTATATGAAGTCTTAGAAGGGCTTCTCCTTTCTTCAGACACCAGGAAGCAAATTTAGGAGCAGAAAGATAATGAGGAATGAAATATTAAAGAGTGTATTAATGGGAGACTTATTTGCATGTTGGATATCTGTGGAGGAGATATAATAAAGAAACATAATTCCATAATGTCTTTCCATCTTAAATTAATGTCAAAGCAATCTCCTAACACTCATCATGAATGTTCACTAATGGAAAAATGGGCTAAAAAAAGACATTAGCTTAAGACGAGAAAAGGTTATGGAGGAAAGGTTGTGTATTAAATTATTCTAATGCCAGTTTTCTTGCAGCCTGTCATGCATTGTAACATTTTAAAGCTTGAAAACTCTATCTGTATATTGTTCTGTTTCTTGTGATGCGAGTTTGTTTGCTCTTGGAAAATGATGGCCCTTAGAAATACTCATATTCTATTTTGAGACAACCAAAGATGAATGCATGGCTTTCATCAAGTTTCCCTTCAACTTTCCATTGTGTTCATTTTAAAAGACAGCTTTTATTTGCATGTCAATGAGAGGCCTTCCAAAAAACAAAAAAAACATGGACATTTTATTTCATTTATTTATTTATAACTAAAATGGACTAAAAGTTACACCTCAGTCAGCTTTGACTGCTCTTTTCAGTTAGGGCTTAAAGGAACATTTAACCCCAAAATGAAAATGTCCTTATAATTTATTTACCCTTAGGCCATCCAAGATGTAGATGAGTTTGTTTCTTCATCATAAACTTAGCATTACATCACTTGCTCACCAATGGATCCTCTGCAGTGAATGGGTGCCGTCAGAATGAGAGTTCAAACAGCAGATAAAAACATCACAATAATCCACAAGTAACCCACATGACCCCAGTCGTTTATATATCGTTTTATTCAATTATATATACTAATCGTTGGCATTCAGCTTTTGTTGGCTTATATAGTTAAAAATATATATATATATATAAATAAATAAAAACAGTTATACTGTGAACTATTGTTACAATATATGACAATGTCACAATGTAGAAAAGTCAAAATGCCACATAATTGTTCTTGGAAGTTTACAAATCTGATGGATGGGATGTGTCCCATTTCTTCTGGGTATACTACATTACTTTTTCCTAACCAGTATGTTATGATTCCCCATGTCAGGTCATTCAGGCGGTGTTCTTTGGAGTGTGTGTCCTGACTGACCTCTCAAGCCTTCTGACAAAAGGCAGTGCCAGTATGGAGCAAGAGAGACAGTTGAGGAAGCTCATTGGCTTACGAGACTGGATGATGGCTGTTCTGGCCTTTCCCGTTGGTGCGGTATGTATGAACCACCAATCAGATTTCTCATTTTGCATATATGCACTAACTGACTGAGATCTATAAAAATACTCTTTGTTTTTGTTAGTTGGACCTGGAGACTGTGAGCAGTGCTGCTGGCTCAATGAGGATATGTTGATATTCAGATAACATCAATGCTTAGAATCAACATTGAAAATTGGACTGAAATCGAATAAAAACACCAATATGGCCAATTATCAAAGTGAAATGATGCAGTGATCCAGATTATTACTGTGCAAAGAAATCTAACGTTCAAACTAGAGTTTGGAAAAGTTTCAGCTTTTATATAAACCCTGAACACATGCAAACATTGCATTTTTTGTATACGGAAAATCAGCAAAAGTCATTGGCTGCTGGCGGTGACTTACAGTGTGGTTAGTTTGTGGTTAGTGTGTGAACCTACCGTAAACTCTCTGAGCCATCAAGTTCCATTGTTAATGTGTGGGGGGGGGGAACAGTACAGTAACAACATGAATGCAATACTTTGTCTGAAGCTGCCCTTCCCCTCCCACACATGTCATTGACATTAATGTCTGATGTCTGAAACCACAGAAAAAGAGGCGAATATTCAAAACTTGTTTCGAGCAATCATTCAGTGGATCTAAGAAATGAGGGATGTTTATAGAGCATATTTGTAGGGGGTACCAAAGGTAAAATACTGCTTGCTGCATATGCCTGACCAATGGTTTTATATATATTTGTGTACATCTCTTAGTAGTGTACAGTATATATATATATATATATATATATATATATATATACTAAATACTTTTTTTCCCCACTGTATATATATTATTGAAAAGTCTGTACTCAAAAGGTTGCATTTATTTGATCAAAAATACAGTAATATTGTGAAATTCATTCTAATATGCTGCTCAAGAAACATTTCTAAATATTATCAATGTCAAAAATAGTTGTGCTGCTTAATATTTTCATGGAAACCGTATTACGTTTTATTTCCAGATTTTTTGATGAATAGAAAGTTCAAAAGAACAGCATTTATTTGAAAAAGAATAGTAAAGAAACATCTTTACGTTCACTTTTGATCAATTTAATGTATCCTTACTGTTCAATCCAGTTCAGACGGTTGCTGTGTGTTGTCTTTGTAGGGCATAATAGACAGCCTTTAGATTTGTATTTAGAACAAACATTGAATCATCCGATTCTTTAAAAGGAACAATAGGTGAACTGATGGAAAAGGCATGAGCCTGCAAGTCTGGTCAGACAGCATCTGTATTCTCTTAACACATACCTCTATATCTGGGAACATCCACACGTTCTGCTTTGCATAAGGGGACTACAGACACCAATACGCATTGTTTTAAATGTACATCCTATTTGTTTTGCAAATGCCCAGTCATCTATCTGGCACTGCCACAAAACCAGCTATGCAATAAAATCCTGTCCTGCGAAGTGGAGAAGGAAACACTATGTTGCTTCTGTGTGTGTGTGTGTGTGTGTGTGTGTGTGTCTGTGTGTGTGTCTGTGTGTGTCTGTGTGTGTGTCTGTGATGACCATCAGATAATTTAATGGAAAATATGTAAATTTTGACCACAAATGTCTTGCTTTGTCTCTGGCTGCCTAAAGATCTTTTAATATTGCATGACACAATGTTAGTAAGGAGTTTAAGATGTCAAATGACAGTGTCAACGTGACTTAAACCTTAAGTGGAAAGAAAATTGACTCTGCTCTGCTCATTTCTTTTTAATGAAAGAGACACAGGCATTCCACTTACATTGCAAGGGATCATTCATAATAACATAATAAAACCTATCTCTTAATGGCTAAATATTAAATTAAGCAAAGTGTAAAAATACAAAATTAATTCTATAGTGTGCAAATACACTACATACACACATATATATATATATAAGAATTTTTGTAAAAATTGTAATAGAATTTCACAATATTACTGTTCTTAATGAATTAATGTTATAAAAAATGCAGCCATGGAGAGCATAAGAGACTTTTTTCAAAAATATTTTTAAAATCTTATGTTAAATTTTTGGCCAGTAGTGTATAATGACTAGGCCTAGACTGAAATGTTTTTTCTCCATTTCCGTTACTGTTTTTGGGGAAATTCTGCAAAACATATTTAAAAATTAATAACAATAAATTAATATTAAATACAGTATTGCATTTTAAAATATAAATATAATAATAAATGATAAATAAATATAATAAAAATATAATATTTTAAAGATACAGATTTGACCATTGCATCATTCTGTGGATATTTGTAGGTTCCAGATTCTCAGCAGGATTTAACGAGATAGCAGACAGGGGAGGCTTCCTTGTTAGCTTGTAAAAAAACTTTGCAGCCAGACAGCCATGAAACAAACACAAAATAGAAGCTTGACTTGGCCCTGGCCCTCAGTCTAAGAGCTAGGCATGAGGCTCAGCTTACAGACATCACATTGAGCATCATTAGTGTTGACGTTAATATTGGGAAACAGGCTCTACTGTGTTTGAGTGATATGCATACTTTGTTAGCCTTAGCCCAGGTCATTTCCTGGCACCTGTTAGTGGTATATGTGTCACGCTGATATTCACTCTTCTGCATTGTAGACTGAGACACAATGGGACCAAATTCTTTGCCATCTGCTTAAAGGAATAGTTCGCCCAAAAATAAAAAAAATTGCTGGAAATTTACTTAACTCCATGCTATCTAAGATGTAGATGAAGGAACAGATTTGAAAAAATTTAGCATTACATCACTTGCTCACCAATGGATCCTCTGTAGGCGTTTTATCATTAAGGCGTTTTAACTTTAAACTGTTGCTTCTGGCCATAATCCTCTCATATCAAAATCTATCAACAAATGTGACCCTGGACCACAAAACCAGTCTTAAGTGTCAATTTTTAAAATGTAGATTTATACATCATCTGAAAGCTGAATAAATAAGCTTTCCATTTGTTAGGATAGGATGCAAAAAAAATCTAAATATTGAGAAAATCGCCTTTAAAGTTGTCCAAATGAAGTTCCTAGCAATGCATATTACTAATCAAAAATGCAAATCCAAATAAACCACCTGTCCAGGTGCAGTGAACTTATTTAACTTGCACTTTCAAGATGAAGCCAAGCGGTTACTTGAAATATGCTTTAAAAGCACAACAGTTCCCTTTCACAAGGCCTATCCTCATAGTGCCGCCCATTTATTTGGGAATGGCGACTATCATCCAAGCTCTTACTGGAAACAAGAATCCTGCTAAATAATTGGAGACACTCAAACCAAACAGAAATCTGTCACGCCCATAAATGAGGCCCATTAATGCAAATACGTTTGAGCAGTTCAGGATTACAGCAAGGGAAGAGAAATTCCTCCTTGGAGAGCCTGGGACTTCAAACGCTCTTTCACAAGGCCTGCATGCCCCACACCAACCTGCCTGTTTTTTGACAGCGTGTGTGATGTCCTCATCATCATAACACTGTCCTTTTTTTTTACAGAAGGCATCTGTAGCTCCAAGTGAGTGTTGGATAAAAGCAAGAAAAAAGAAGTCAGCTCTTAGGGATTAATTATGGTATGCTGATATGAAAATATGAGCTCTGTGTGTTGGTTCGCTGTGCTCATGGCTGGTTTTAGTGCTTGTGATGGTTTTGTGCAGAGACTGTCTCCTGTAGATGAGGGAATCAAAAAGGATATTAGACAAGTTAGACTTTTTGGCATAACGAGATGCGCCAGCATGAAACTGGAGTTAGGCCGTCTGTTGGAAGACCTGCTGGGAATCTGAGGGTGAGGAATGGGATCATTTTAAAGTCATTGCGGGGAGTAAAAGGTCTTAAATAGTTATGAAGTTCTCTGAAGATAAAATAGTTGCAGTTTACTCATTTTAGCTCATTTCTGGAAAGTCCATAATTGAAATGGCTGGCACCTGATAGCATACAAGAATAATTTACTATTCTAATGCTTGTTCTGTGCTGAATCATATAATGTTAATCATGGGAAAGAGCTTTAGCATTGTTGGTTTGTAGCCATAAGGCTGAGGAATAATCACAAACATGTCCTTTAAGTATGTTCAGGAAAAGAACTGGGTAATATTGGCCAAGTGCTTCAACAGTATAGAGATTTTGCTGTACTGTTTATCCCACACTATGGGTATGTTTGCACAACAACAATGTACTACAAATGGAAAAGTTTTGCGTACAGACGACAACATTGTCAAAACAATCCCCATTCACACTGATCCACGAATGCTGTATTATGCATGCCAGGCCAGTAGGTGGTGATGTGACTTTGTAAAAAAAGAAAGAAAAAAAACTTGCTTGCGCACATAGCTATGGACTGAACACGAAATATGTGTGTGCATGACGTAACCGTTTTCACAAATTTGCGTTTTCATAGTTTACATGGAGATGATAACAGTATTTTTAGTTTTTCAAAAACGTGCACTTTAAAACCTGTTTTCAAAAGTTTGCATTTTCAGACCCCCAAAATACCATTGTTGTGTAAATGAACAACTAAAACGTATAAAAAAAATTCAGTTTTTAGCTGAAATCCAAAGCATTATTTAAAAAAACATTGAAAGCAGAAAACTGTTCAGTCGCAGGTGCGGATATACACATTTTATTTATAATAAATATAAACAAAATTAAAAATCATATCACATACCACACATATTCTACACATCTACTTAATATTAAGGAATTACTTTTAAAAGTTACTATAAAAATTAAAAGTTATGTTTTACAATATGCTATATGCTGATAAAGTAAAGTCAAACTGCTGACGGATTATTATTTTTATTTTTTCGGGTGATTCATTATCGTTTTCTTCTTTGTTTTTGGTTTGCAGTTTGTGGTGACTATGTTCTGGACCCTTTACGTGTATGACAGAGATTTGGTATATCCAAGACTCCTGGACAACTTCATACCTCAGTGGCTAAACCATGGCATGGTGAGTGGAAAACGGCTTTCTTTTGTTTCTAGAAACTACAAGACTGTAAATAAATGTTTGCTGACAATCACTGACAATACAAAGTCTTTCTAAATGAACAATGATATTATAAGATAGACAGACAGACAAGAGATAGATGGATGGATGGATGGATGGATGGATAGATAGATAGTTAGTTAGTTCACTCTCAGGCAGGAACAAAAGGAAAGCACATTTTGTTCTTTTCAATCTCTTGGGCCACATTGACGTCAGATGTGAAATGCTAGTCATTGTGCAAAATTTCATTTCAATCAGGTGGAACAAAAGCTCCAAGGTGGGGTCCAAGTGGCAGGTCTTGTTTTTATGACAAGTGAGTGTCGTGATGTTAAGTGTGGCAGCATTTTTAGCTGGTGTGTAATTCCTGTAGCAAAACGCAAAAGTGACTACGCTGGCATCAGTGAGAAAGAATGTTTACGTCGATATGTTGTCATGAATGCAGCATTAAATTATCTGCAAAACTGAAATGACTTCACTGCAATTAGTCTTGAAGAGTCTCTACAAAAGATATTCAATAACCTAAACGCTTCCATATTGAATCCTTCATTAATCTGCTGAAGTGGCCTCGACGAAAGAGGTTTTGGGACCTAGAGGCTTCTGATAGATTGAAAGGAAATACAACTCAGAATTACTGGAAATGTGGTTTGATGTCTCAGTCGTCGCTAATAACAGGATGTATTCGGTTGACTTGGGTATAGCCCGGGGCCAATGACAACACACGTAGCGGTTGCTAGGGAAATATGTCTCGGTTATTAAGCAACATGAATGTTACCTTTGAGCCTAATCAGAAATTGTCTCTATCTTTAATGTGCAGTGGCATTATGAAATCACATGCAATTGGATTTTCCGCAGGGTTTTTAAACCTTTAAACTTTTGTCATTAATACACATTAGACTGTACATGATTTTTTTAGGTTTGGTTTTCAGGCATGTGCTAAAAGTGTACATTTAATTTCTTCATATTTCCCTAATGATTTTGGTGGATGGTGACCTAAAAGTGAATAGTGAAGTGACATGTGGCCAAGTATGGTGACCCACTTGGAATTAGTGCTCTGCATTTATCCCATCCTAAGTGCACACACACAGCAGTGAACACACACACACACACCGTGAACACACACCCGGAGCAGCGGGCAGCCATTTATGCTGCGGCGCCCGGGGAGCAGTTGGGGGTTCGGTGCCTTGCTCAAGGGCACCTCAGTCGTGGTATTGAAGGTGGGAGAGAGTGCTGTACATTCACTCCCCCCACCTACAATCCCTGCTGGTACGAGACTCGAACCCACAACCTTTGGGTTACGAGTCCAACTCTCTAACCATTAGGCCCGAAGTCTGTTCTGTTCTGGTCACAGACAGCAGGGGAAAAAACATGCAAATAATAAAGAGTATGATTGTGCATTGTAAAGATGGCAAGATCAAAAAATGTTCAACCCCAAATTCACACTATAGGCTGCTCAAAATCTAAACTTGGTTGATCAACCATAATTCAGGGTTTTCAATGAAGAGAATGCTCTTTCCTGCTTTAGACAATGTTTTTCTCTAGCCAGCGAAGGAGCAGAGGTCTTGTGATCTAAATACAGTTGTGCTGCTGAGGACTGACCCACGGGAGAGAACTACCTTCCAGCTGAGAACAATTTATGCTATGCAAAAAGTTCCAGATTATCCCGAAAGGGGTTACTCCACTGTAAATATTTTGAAGTATTCCATGGTACCACATTTGTTTGTTTACCCATGCTGCTATGGCAATTGTCTTCTGTTCATTGGCTGCTCTGACAAAGAAACAGTGACTAAGCCTTGTTGCTGTTAGGCACAATCAAAGTTGAGTCTGAGCTGTGGTCTGAGCATGTATACCAGAGATTAATAATAATAATAACAATACTTTTCTTTTTAAAATACTTTAAAAAAAAAAAAATTTTTTGCAATTAATTTATTAACTAAAATTAATTATAACAATAAAATTGTACTATTAAAAAATAAATATGAAAAATATATATTAAAAAATTAAGACCATTTAGACTGCAAAGCAACTTAGCATAAACAGAAATATTAATAGAATAAAAAAAATTTAACTATAAAATTAATGTACTGGCATAAATTATAACAATAAAATTGTAATATAAAAAAATAATTATGAGAAATATATTTAAAAGGAAGACTACTTGCAGTTTAGACTGCAAAGCAACTACCATAAATAATATAAATTTTCTTTACAATTATGCAATTAATTTATTAACTCAAATAAATTATTTAGACTGCAAAGCACCTACCATAAATATAAATAATAATAATAATTTTCTGGAAACTGTCAAATAAATTTATAAACTAATATAAATTATAACAATAACATTATAATATTTAAAAAATATATTTAAGAAATTATTATTAATATTATTGCTGTAGTCGAATGATTTAGTTACTGTGTCAAGAAACAGAAATAAAACAAATCAGTTCTGCTTATTAGTGTCAAATCTCTATTTTATACCATGTTCCTGTCAGTGAAACACCCACAGCAGGGCATTTGTGAATCCTCTACACCTTGATGCACCGAAAGAGAGAGAGAGGCTGCTTTTCACAGCTTCCCTAGAAATTAGGCCACAACAAAATATAACAGCACTGGACAACTGCGCCTTTTAAGTCATTTTATTTGAATACACTAGACATATTTAAAGTTCTGCTGGTGCATGCAGCTCATGACTACAAAAGTCCTTTGAAACTTTCAGGGACTCTCTAGATACATGTAGACGCATACAAATATTTGCAATATAATAATCACATCACTTGAATTTGAAAACTTTGTCTCTGTAAGTACAGACAGGAAGTGACATGAAAAAACTGAAATAAGACAACTATTTATAATAAGAGAACTATTTTTCCCCAAGTGACAAGGGAAAGGACATTTTCCCTGTTTTGAAGCTGTGAGCGCCATTGCTGTATATTTGGCAAGCCTGTCAGGACTCATAATGTAACAATCAAAACAGAGCCACTTCAGTGGGACTTAAAGAGGCCACTACTAAACTTTCATAGCATCATCGGGAGGCAGTTTACTTGCGTCAAAGTATCTGTGACAATAATCCCATCTCCTCTTTGTAATTACTTCACTGCAGAGAGAGGCCTGTCTAATGCGCTGCTCTAATGTTAATGCCAGTGGCCTCCCGCTGAGCAGCCCCCATGTTCAAAGCGCCTCGCTCCAAACGCGTACCACAAATAAACACCACTGCTGCACATCTCAAAATAAAAGTACAAAAGACCCTGAGAAGCTGACTTCCCATGTAAAGGTATTTTCTGGAGTAGCCGACATATTGCTTGAATGCCCAGTCTGACTTCTTACTTTCCTCATATATAATTCAGCAGGTAGGTTCACGGTAGCTTTTAAATGATGACTGATTACCTGTGGTAAACAACCCCAAGTTCTCAGTCGCTTCACACTGTTAATTGTGCGGGAGAAACAAACACGATACATGCAATTAATTTTCCAAAGCGTGACCTTGAATGCCCTTGGTTCGACTAATTAATCATGTTCAAAAGCAAACAATATTTATTTCAAAACCTTCAAAAACATCTGTCGCTGCAACAGAGAATGATTTTTACACAAGTATCCCATTTAACCGAACACTATAGTTCAGTAATGAATTCCTGTTGCAATTCCAGCTTTTTTTGGCCTGTAAAGAAGAGCTCACACTGAGAGGAAGCAGACTTCACTTTTTAAAATTGTCTCTCAACCTGTCTGTGGAATTTCTCTACAGTTCCTTCTGTTGGATTTGTGGGATGTTGTTTAGAGTAGAAAATAGCTGTGCCCACAGATCAATTTAAAGAGTGCCTTCCTCTGAAAATTGTCTCTAACTGTACGCTCCTGCTGCGACTACCAGTATGTTCAGACTGTGGGGATAAGTGTTTCACCATTTACAGTAACAAGAATCCATCCTCCGAGTGAGAGGAGAAATACATCCATAAGACTGAAATCGATCAGTTTCACTGTCCATGGCTGTGCTAAACTGATCCTGGCTCCTGATGCACTCTAGTGGAGTTTTCTCTCCATCTAATAACATGTTTGGTTTGCCACTGTCAGAGGAAATTTAGATAGACTAGTTTCTGCTTAACCAACGGTGTTACCCAGACCGTCTTTAGGATACCGTGAAGATAAGCACCAGATGACAGAGTATATCAGACTTTTTTCAGGCTTTGCTACACTTTACACTTTCATTAAAAAAGTGCAGAAAATTTACCTGTCTTTGTACCTAGATAAGGTAGACAACCTGTCCCAGGTAAAACGTTTTTTTTTTGTTTTTTTTTGCATTTTTAAAAAACATTTTATGTTCTCTTTAAAATCTAGTTTTATTCTATTATTATTATTATTATTTTATTTTATGGCTGCCAAAGTTAATGCACTAACTGGCTGCCCAAGATAATAGTATAATGTTTAAATATTAAAATTGTATATATATATATATATATATATATATATATAGCATATTAACTTTGTCAGCCTAAATAATTTGGAATACTAAATACGAAGCTAGAAAACATTTTCATTACTTCGATAGTAACAAATATAAAATAAAAATAACTAACAAATATATATATAACATTTCTGTCATATATATATATATATATATAACATTTTTGTAATCATTTATTCACCCCCAAGTCCCCCTAAACCTCTATGACTTGCTTTTTTCTGTGAAACACAAAGAGGGGGAAAAAAAGAAAACTGTTTGACTGTTTTTGTCCAAACCAATTCAATGGAGTGAATGATGATAAAATACACATAAATTCAAAATAATTCACGCTCAGCACCCATAAACTGGATGCAAACTACCCATCAATTATTATACTGGCCAAGTATATAAACCGAAAGGTCCATCTGACAACTAGAAATTACAATTTACACAGGCTAGTAATCACCTGCAGTGCCCAGACCCTGATTCATATGCATAATATTGAGTTATTAGTATTGCAAAAATACATCAGGCTGTTGACACATTGCCATCTGGTGGTTGTTGCCAACTTACTGGTACTGGTCACGTACAAGCTCAGACTGTAATTCCGCAGATTGCTGCAAGATGCAGAATCATTTTAATGACATGTTAAAACAAGGCCCCCCTTCATTATGGCCATTGAGGTTTCCCTGCAAAATCTTTTGTCCCATGGCTTGCCATTCCTCGCATGCAGTGAAGTAAAGTGAAGCAAAATAAATCATAATTTTTGTGGTATTTTCCACAGTGGAGTGCCACTGTCATCTTCCATAGAACATTTACCCGCGGATTCTTTCATGCATCGCCGGAGGATGTGCGCTTAGCCTGGCTGAGAAACACAAAGCGGCTCAGTATTGTTGCAGAAAGCATAGTACAATCAGCAGGTTGCACTGCTGAACATAAGAGAGAGGTCAGTGTTATTAACATTAACAAAAAACTAAAACAAAAACGGTAACACTTTCTATGAAGCCCATTTTTATAATACATTATAAGGGTATGCTTAAGGCATTATAATGACTGCAAAGTGCATTATAAAAAAAACGTATAATATGATCATCTCATAAATAATCATAACAATTATAATACATTAAAAACGTACTTATTTGTGGTTATAACCTTTATGAGTATGATTATATATAACATGCAATAAACATCATGTTAAATCCACTTAATTTATAATGGATTATAAGTCTCATATCTTGACGTTATTTATTTAAGATCTGTACAGTATCTTACTATCTTAATGATATTACAATAAATACAGTTAAAATTAAATGTGCCATATTACACATTCGTCTGATCAGATATCTGATCTTATGGCTGTTTAAGAAAAAAATATTATTTTTATTATTATTGTTATTATTTATAAGTGGTCTTTGTCTGCTTTAAGTAAAGTAACAAGTTAACAATGACAAGATATGAGACTTATAATACATTATAACTATGAAATATAATCCATTGTAAGTTAAGTGGATGCATTGTGTTCATTGTGTATTATAAATCATCATAATCTTAAAAGTTATAACCACAAATAAGTAAATATTATAATGCATTAAAACTGTTGTTATGATTACTCATGAGATGATACAACATATTACAAGTTTTTTTTATAATACATTATTCATTCATTATAATGCCTTATGTTATATAATTATATTTATAATTTTTTATAAATAATGTATTATAAATACGGGCTTCATAGAAAGTGTTACCACAAAAACTGAAAGAAAACCATTTTGTTAACTGAAACAAAATACATGGAAAAAAAATAATAAACTTTCATGACTTAAAATAAAATAAATGTAACTAATAAATTATGTCAATGTTAGTTTTGGATACACAGTATGTTATTAACTTGAAACCTTTACATAAACATGATTACACTGTTAAACATTTAAAAATTATAGCAGAGAGTATATTAATATTGACAGGCCTAAAAAACTAAAACTATTAACTAAAATGCTAAACTAAAAATTTTTTTCATTGCTTCAATACAAACTAAGATAACATAAAAATAACTAATAAATAATTTGAACCTAAAAATGCCCCTAGATACTATGGAAGCCTGTTTCCGCCAAAAAAAAAAAATTATCTCAAAATTATGATTATTTCATGCAATTCTGAATTTGTATCTCACAATAAAAAAATCTGACTTTTTCTCTGAATTCTGAGTTTATATCTAGCAAATTTGTTATTCCGATATTTTATCTTGCAGTTCTTTTTTGCATGTTTCTGCCAAGAAATAAAAACGAAAAAATATAATTACAACTTTTTATCTTACAATTCTAACTTTTTTCTCGCAATTGCAAGTTTACATCTCAAAATTCTGACTTTTTTCCTCAGAATTACACGTTTATCTCACAACTCTGCATTTATATCTCATCATTCTGATTTTATATCTTGAAATCCTTTCAAGAATTGCAAGAATAAAGTCAGATTTTGAGTTATAAACTCAAAATTGTGAGAAAAAAGTCAGAGTTATGAGAAAAAAAGTCACAGTTACCTTTATTTTTTGATTCCATGGTGAAAACAAGCTTCCATAAGATACCAATATTAATAGACTGTATCTGTGTATACAAAAAGCTCTATTACTCAAGAGTGCATGTTAGAACACAAAGAAGCATTCTATTATCATGACGGCATCTCTGTAAATTCCCTTCGTTTGGGATTCAACCATGTATGCCGTGCCGGATTACGGAGCGGCTGCTCTTGTTTTTTCTGTCGTTGTGCTGTGGTGTTAGCATTATCTTTTTTGCTTGGCAACCACTTCACTCACTAAAGCTCCAGATTGACAGGAGGGATCTGGTTGTTTTGTCTGGCAAGCCTCCAGCCACTTACAGAGGACATAGTGTACGATGTCACACTTGCGCTCATGATTGAGTTGCCATGTTGAGCCTGGAAAAGTTACTAGGTGAAGTTCCTCCATCCAAACCCATCATTAAAATAAGCGCATAGCTGGCTCGCTAGCTCATCCTTAACAACTGGGAAAATATTTACCCGTCTCATCCCAGTGAAAGACGTCCGTTTTGTAGTTTGCATTCTTGCCCATTGTTGACAAAGTTGGCCAAGAAGTTTTCACATCGGAGAGGCTGGAAAACGTCTCTAGATCAGAATTCTTGGAGTATATTCGACAGTAGAGCAAGCAGTAAGCCCTGCTTTTAATTTGCACATAGAAACATCTGTGTTCACACCAGTTTTGCTATAGCAGGCTGCCAGTGAAGTGCGATCAGCGGTGCATAATGAGCTTGTGAAATCTCGTCATGTGCTTCACACAGAAAGTCTCACGCATTACGCTGGAGTTTTCTGCACTTGGTCTTGCACAAAACTTGAAGGCTCACAGGTTTCTGGCCAGTAGTTCTATCTCAATATCCGATCTATTATCACAGAGCAAGTGTCAACAGTATTTGTAGGTAAAGTAACTTAATGTATATTTTCGGGTAAATACTTTTAAAAAAACAGTAAATACTTTTAAAGAACAGGCCTTCATTTTAAAGTGAGAAATGTAGCTTAGAATTTAGATACAGAAAACAAAATTGAAAAAATGTCCATTGCCTGTTAATTTGTAATTTTTTTAATTACTGTTTTAATTAAATGATTAGTTGATTGCAGCATAAAACACCATTAATTATGAATAAATTATAATTATTATTAATCATTTTAAGACACTGAATAAATGACAAAAAAATACTGAGTTTATTAATACATATAATAAACTCAAAATACATAATGCAATACATAATCCATAATTTCATTGATCATGATCATTTATTTAAAAAACAAATACAAACCATTTCTGAATATTGATTATCAATGTTTGATCATGATTATTATTATTTTATTACAACACTTCATAAATAGCAAAAACACTGAGATGTTGCTCAATAATAACAGTAAACAAATATCAATTATTTCTGCATATTGATTTTCAATGATGATAATTATTATTATTAATTTTATTATTACGACACTAAATAAATAACAATAGCACTCAGATTATGTTGATTACTACTAATAATAAACTCACATATTCTTTGCATTCTAATAATAATTTCTTTGAAACAATTAAAAATAGTTTTTGCATATCGATATCAATGATTATTGTTAGTAATTTTATTATTAAAACACTGAATATATAACAATAACACTCAGATTATGTTGATTACTTCTAATAATAAACTCACATATTTTTTGCATTCTAATAATAACTTCTTTAAAACAACATTTAGAAATGGTTTCTGCATATCGATGATGATTAACATCAATTTTATTAAGACACTGAATAAATAACAATAACACTAAGATGATTTTTTTATAGATTCATAATACAGATATTTGCAGTTAAATGAACATCTAAATTACAAAATTACAAATAGTTTCTGTGTATCGGTCAAAAAAGGCTACATCTGTCGATCTGTACTTGAGTAATTCTATCTCACCATTCATTCTGCTCTCACAGAGTGAGTGTTTGACACTTGAGCGGCATCAATCTGAAGTGCATGCGGCACTTTCACTGAAACAGGAGGATGTGGAGTCAGTCCTGGATGTGTTTGACAAGGCCTGACCTGTTTATAGTTCAGGGTCCTCTGAGTGAGTTGTGCTGTTTTGTTGGAGGGGATTTTCCGCAGACAGTCCAGGCACGCTGTCCAAAACCACAAGACTCCAAGAGCGTCTCAGCCTGGTGGTCAGAGAAAGAGAGCTGCCATGTTAAATTAAGACAGTGGCCCACAAACACAGGCTGAAATAAAACAAGTCTGGGTCACATTCAAGCTCGCCTCAGTGGTGAAAAATGCACCGTCAGGCCAAATCTACTGATACCCATCCAGCTAAGCGGGGACCTAAACAGGCTCTCCTTGCTGCTGGAAATTCATAGATTGCATTTTAAAATATAGTAAAATAGATAACAACAGAAAACTGTCAAATTGTAACAATATATTTTTTTTTACAATATTACTGTTTTAACTGTATTTTTGATCAAATAAATGCAGCTTTGGTGAGCTTAATACAATTCTTTCAAAAACATTCAAACTTACCAATCCCAGACAAAAATGCTTACAAACACATTGGCATTAAGTATGTTGTCCAAATATTCTAGAATACACAATCCAAAATAATTAAATCACAATTGAGAAAGAAAGCTACACTGTAAAAAAAAAAATCAGTGACATTTTTACGGTAAAATTCCGGCAGCTGTGGTTGACAGAACTTCACCATAAAAAATATGGTAGCAACATTTTAGGTTTTACAGACTTGACTGAAATTCACAATAAAATACCGTATTTCATTAACTGATTTAATGTTAATAAACCAACATACTGAAGTACTAATATCTGTTTTGAACCATTGTAATGCACTGATAATCACCAAAAACTGGTGGTGATGAGAAAGTCACACGATGAACCAAAGTTCATCACAAACAGCTTTTCTATGAGCTGAGGAGTGCAATACTTGTATATAGAAGGTGCACAGTGTCATTCAACACAAAACCCCATCATGGTGACACACATTGATACTGAAATAATGCAATAAACATTCATTTAACAACATTAGATGTAAGATTAACCCCTAATGTACATAACTGATAAGAATAAAACTAAGAAGAAACATGTTATTTCAACAACAAAAAACATCAAATATGAAGTGTCATGCAGGGAATTCTGGGAGTGTCAATTTATGGTTTTTCATTGTAAATCATACAATGTCTTTTTCTTTTTCACTTCCAAAAAACGTATTTTTAACAGTATTTTACTGTAAAATTACATTTATTCACCGAATATAGTATGGAAACTTACTGTTAACAAGTTAACAGGTTTTTACTGTAGCATTTTTACAGTCTTTTACTGTTAAAATCACAATCATTTTTTACAGTGTACAACAAATGGATGCAGTCAACTATGAATGATGCAGAAATCCAAACTCAGGAACTAAGTAATCTGAGATGGCATCTGTAACACATGGAGAATTAATTGATTATTAAATTCCATAATGGATGCATTGATTTTTATTATCAGATTGCTGCACCATGATATATTTTTATTCCGCTAATGACAAACTATGTCCTTGGTTCAAGTATAGAGTTACAGACTGCAGCCGAACGCTAATGTGGCAGTAGATGAAGCCTTGACACTTTGACCACAGATTGTTGGGTTGAATCCCAACTAGGACGCAGCTGTGAAATCCTTACATACACCGTCTCACCACTGTCAGAAGACAAAAACAAGAAACAGTGCTGCTTAACAGACTCCAGGAGCTGGAAGGTTTGGGCAAAGGTTCTGCCAATGAGCCTATTCCTCTAGAGCTCTCCATATCATGAAATAACTATTTGTATCAGTGAGCATTAGTATAGCTTATCACTGATCACAATGGATTAAGTGTGATCACCAGGCAAAGGGCTGTTCTTGCAGCTTTGGCTTTTTGCACCCACAGATACAATCTCTCTTAGTTTCGCTTTTCCCAAATTCGGTCTCTTCTGAGATCTGGCAGTTGTGCATCCATAACCACAACTCATAATTGCATGTGAGGTTATGATTATTATTATTACCAATGAAACAGACACTATGTATGTGAAGAGAAGGTCCTGGGGTCAAACCCAACAC
>NW_015505846.1:529111-600781 GCF_001515645.1 Sinocyclocheilus grahami
TTTTTTTTTACATTAATAATTTTAATCAGCAAGGATGCAAAAGTGATAGTTAAGATGTTTAACACTTTTATTCAGCAAGGACACATTAATCGATCAAAAGTGATAGTTAAGATATTTATAATATTACAAAAGACAAACGATTTTAAAAATAACTTTAAAAAGCAAGGGCAAATCATTGCCAAATTAGGCCTCAAATTGTGTCCTATTCAATATTTTTGACCTTCTTTGCTAATGTAAATGTTTTTTGCTAGTTACAATTCCCTTATTGGTATGCGGCTTCAAACCCCACGCCGGTCCCTGCATAAGTGCTCAAGTACAGCCACAATTCTCTCAGGATCAGTCTGGAGAGGTTGAGAGTCATTTCAGCAGATCATGAGGGGTTTCGATGGTGGGGCATTAAAGATTACCCCTCACTGTGATTTGACAGATGGAATGTGTGTGGGTGAGCGAGCTCCTTCGAGAATACTTCAGTGTTACATGCATGCTGAGACACACCTACACACCTCTTGAAGCATACGTTCTTTGTTTTTTCTGCAGAGGTTTGGCATTATAGCAATTAGACTGTAATCACCGTAATGAACAGAATAACCGTCTATTATCCAAGTGCCAACTTTGACTCCCTGACTTGCTTCTGGGACAGATGAAAAGGTTTTCTGAATCTCACAAACTTGTCGCAAACATGTTTTGAAAATATTTGAGGGCATTCAACAATTAGGGAAAAATCATTATGGTGACGAAAGACGTACATATGAGCACACAAGAGGAACAGAGAACACACAAAGGATTAGAGGGAGTATCCAACATCACTGTCAAAAAACAAAAAAGAAAAAAAAAGTTTATGCTGCATAATTTGAATTTGAATGTAAAACTAAGTTTACATTAATTTAGATGATTAATCCTTATGAAGTAATCTTAATAATAAATTCATATTAATAAGAAACAAAAACACAATAAAGAAATTAGCAAGTACAATTAACGCTTCATTTACTGCCCTAATGTTTTTACAGCCTGCAGTCAGCAGAGACTAGCAGCTACTAAATGCAGTGTGCCAAACCACACTTACTGAGAGCAGACAGCACAGAATGAGTCAGGAGCATGGACTCATTCACACAGGACGTGTTCTTGTGTTCACAAATAGCTAGATGGGGGACAGAATGCAGGGGGCTCACGACACTTTTTTTTAAAACCATTTTTATAATTCTTAATAATTCAATTTTTAACAAGTCTTTAAAAAACCTTTCACTCATGGCGCTGAGAAAGACTCTACTAATAAGACTGTACTAATGGCTGCTGAAAATTCAGCTTTGCCATCAAAGAAATAAATATATATATAAAATAAAACAGTTATTAATAATTGGAGCTCTGGCTCTTTGCTCTTTACTTTGTACGCACACAAACACATACATATATGTATATGTATGTGTGTGTGTGTGTGTGTGTGCAAAGATGTCTGTCTGGATGTGTAAATCCACATTTCTGCTAGATGGATTTCTGTCTGTCTGTATATACTGTATGTATGTTTGTATTTATGTGTGTTGTGTGTATATATATATATATATACACACACACACACACATGCATATCCATATAGAAACTAGAAATCCATCTAGCAGAAATGTGCGTATGTACACATCCAGACAGACATCTTTGCGCACACACACACATATATGTGTGTGTGTGCGCGCGCACGCTCAAAGTAAAGAACAAAGAGCCAGAGCTCCAATTATTAATTAATGTTTTATATTTTGTAAATCCACATTTCTGCTAGATGGATTTCTGTCTGTCTGTATATACTGTATGTATGTTTGTATTTATGTGTGTGTTGTATATATATATATATATATATACACACACACACATGCATATCCATATAGAAATATAGAAACTAGAAATCCATCTAGCAGAAATGTGCGTATGTACACATCCAGACAGACATCTTTGCACACACACACACACACATATGTGTGTGTGTGTGTGTGTGTGTGTGCGCGCGCACGTTCAAAGTAAAGAACAAAGAGCCAGAGCTCCAATTATTAATTAATGTTTTATATTTTATTTCTGTGATGGCAAAGCTGAATTTTCAGCAGCCATTAGTAGTCTACATGATCTTTCAGAAATCATTCTAATATGATGATTTGGTGCTCAATAACATTTCTTATTATTATTATTGTTGGAAAGATTTGCTTAATTAATGATATTATTAAATAAGGTATTTATTTATTTAGTAGAAACCATGATACTTTTTTTCAGAATTCTTTGAATTGAAAAGCAACATTTATTTGAAATACAGATGTTTTGTAAAAATGTCTGATAAGTAAAAAGTAAATAACTAGGTCAATTTAATATGTCCTTGCTGAAAAAAAAGTATATTAATATAGTATTAATTTTTGAACAGTTGTTTTAATCTTACAAATAACTTCATATCACACAAATTACAAATGACTTCAAGGTAATTTTATGCTAAAGAGAACATATTGCAAAGCAAAGGCATTAGGTGCAAAAGTTTCACTTGAATGCACATAGCCCGCAATGTGACAGGCATCAAACAATTCTTAGGTTTACAAGGAGGAAGTGATAGAAAAATGGTTTTGAACATCTTTTTCAACCATACATACAGTACTATTGACACTGACTTGAATGTAATGTAATGGGACATTTTCCGTTTAGTAAACAAGCAAATTTGACTTGGATAATCTAAGAAGTGTTAGTGAGAACAATTATTAAGACTCAAAAATCTCAATGCATTACACTGCCTTGATTTTTACAGTGAGGTGCTCATGACACTCTGTAAACCTTATCAACAATGGTGAAAACACCAACTACTGTATATGCTGAAAACTGAGTCACTGTGAATCAGAGCTGTTTAACCTTACTATATGACTTTTGATTGACATTGGTTTTCTGGAACATTACAGTATCTCTTTGGTTAGCAGTAACGTGACTCATAACTGGTAACTAGCACATCATGGATTCAAACACAGAATGACACACATACACAAATAGCTGCTTTCTCACTGACTGTACATCTCACTCCTCACACTTGTCAAAGACAAGTTCAGACCTGCCGATCTAATGAGATGGACTTAAACACCCAGCATGTGTTTGGCAATTGAAACGATATGAAGGTGAGTAAATGCTGACTTTAAGTACACAATGAATGTCTGTTTTAAAATTATTAGCCTTTTCTACTGACCCAATGTGACCAACTTTTAACAAACCATCAGCCTAAATATTTTCTCATGCACAATGCACATGGTAGCACTCTCATACAAATGAAACAGATGTTCAGCTCGATATTAAAAAACCCCAATATACTAACTTTGTTACCATCCATGACCTGAAGTGTTTGTATTGGCTTTCATAATGGTAGTAATGGTTATAATAATGATAGCTCACCCATTCTCGTCACTCACATGCAGAAGAATCCCCCGCCCAGGCTCGGCTCTACGAAATGACTGTATCGCCATTTAAAACAGAGACTTTGACTATAAGTTTATCAATAACTTCAAAACTTTAGGCTAAATTTTAGATATTAGTTAGATATTCTGGTGCAGTTTAAAAATACCAGCAGCCACAAGAACAATAATTACTATTATTATTATTATAAATATTATTAATACAGTGTATGGTGTTATAATAATTAATAAATAACAATAATGAACTATTACTTATTGTTAATAATAATAATAATTTTTGCTTACAAAAATAAAAAAATCACACAAACCACACATTCTGGTGTAGTTTAAAAACAACAACACGTTTATTTATTTTATTACGTTTATTTACTAATAAATGTAATATAAGGTGATGCAATAATAAATAGAATAATTAAGAATTAAGAATAAATTAAAATAAATATGAATACTTTACTCATAATAATAATCATCATCATCATGTCTAGAAAATAAATTCACACAAATCAGGTTTTTTAAACTTCTGTTACACATGCTGGTGTAGTTTAAAAACAACAATAATAACAATAAATATAACAATAACTGATATTAATAATAATTGTTATTAATAACTATTTTTAGAAAACAACATATTTACACAAATAAGGATTTTCAAACTATTTAGATCCAATTAGTCTCAAATTGGCAACAACATTGGAAAACGGCAAACCTCATATAAAATAAATAGAAAATAAAACAGCTCGTATAACATTTCGTTTGACTTCCTGAGGTTGACAAGCACCATTTGTTGGGGGGAAAATAATGTTTTAGGAGTTTCAAGCCATGTTTTGTACCAAATTCATGGAAAAAGTGCCTTTTGTAGATACAACCCCAGTTTCAGTGCCCCAGAAACCTTTGGAAAATAATCAGCCTAGGATTTATTTAGTCTTGCATATATCAGATTAATTGGCAATATGAAGAAAGTCCTTGGAGCCTCTGTCAAAATCACCTTAAGTACAAGATTATCAGCACACACCTCTCTTAGTTCTTATTTCCCTTCCCTAAATTAAGCTGATTAGGCACTGCATTTTATTTAGTCAGGGAATAAGACTTGCCTGTAGTTGTTAAATCCATAGGCAGCTTTACATGAGGATTACCTTCTCACTAATGCTTTGCACTGTTCTTCACTCTGACTCTGGTTCGAACAGCTTGTTGAAATGCACAATCAGTTGCCAAGAGATCACAGATCTTGAATATGCAGTCACCGCAGTATCCAACGATTAATGTGAAAATTTTAAAGAAAAATACTAAAGAAACCATTTCATAAAATATTAATATCACTGGATGCGTAATATTTTTTAAATGATCAGCACCTGACAAATTTAGCTGAAGTTGCAAGCAAGCTCCACATGATAAAATATCCTTTAATTTGATTATTTAATGGCAACTCTTTATAATAAGGTTCAATTTGTTATAATTAGTTAATGCATTTGGTGTCACAAACATTACAGTACAACATTTAAGATAACAGAAAAAATGAGCATTTATCGGCCGATACCGATATGGCGGCCGATATATCGTGCATCCCTACTGTTTTTATATGCCTGCTGTACGATAATACATAGGCTAATACAAAAGTTACTTCTGGTTAGATCCTGATTTGGCACAATAAACAATAAACAAAATAAATGGCCATATTGTGTCTGAAATGTCAATTTCTCAGTATTAAATTCTTGTTCAAAGGATGGTGTATACAGGAAATATATCAGCTATATCAGTAATACAGCTTTCTTGCTCATGTAGTATTGCTGAAATATCCATCATATCAGTTCAGGTCAAAAACATTTTGATTATCCATATCAGCCAAACCATATTGGTGCATACCTAAAGATACATAATGAAAATATTTTTTTTCGTCTAGGCACTCTGGAATCAGACAAGACCAAAACTGACTGAAGACCACCACAGATGTTATCCTGCATCTTTTCTCTTCTTCTGGATTCAAATCAGTTGGACTTTGGAGTTCAAATCAACATTATATATTTATCTTGGTCTCCTGAGACATTCATCCCATCCTCATTACTGCCCCTTAACTAAATAAAGCACAGACCTGTATTGGGTTGAACATTAAATTGAATAATTCATATATTTAATTTATGGTATGAATGTTATAGTATTTCAGAGTACCTCAAGCATTGTGTGAGCACTGAATGATGTGTACTGCACACATGCTGCATTCGTGTGTCTAAAGCCAGTTTAACAAACCACATTATATATATGACTCACGTCAGGTATTATTTATTTACAGAGGGATGATTTATGAGGGAATTTGTCTTTTGTTGCCCCTGTAAAACAAATAAGCAACACCTTTATATACACAGTAGCATATGGCAAACGATACTGAGCACAAGATCATTCGCTTCGATGAGCTATTTATGGTGTTTCTGAAGCCATAAAGTTTTTGATTAAGATGAGCAGATATTGCCGCAAGAAATCCAAACATTGTCAGAAGAGATACTGACCTTGCCCTATTTTGTAACACTTTATAATATAACGTTCTCATACGTTAACATTAGCTAACATGAACTAATAATAAGCAATCTAGTTTTTAAAGCATTTATCAATCTTTGTAAATGTTAGCTAATAAAAATACAATTGTTCATTTTTGTTTACAAGTTCATAGGCATTAATGTTAACAGATTACAACTTTTTACTTTTTTAAAGGGGTCATAGGATGCTACATGCACTTTTACAAGTTGTTTGAACTGAAATGTGTGTTGGCAGTGTGTGTACACAACCACCCTATAATGATAAAAATCCACCCAGTGTTTTTTTTTTAATCTGGTTAAATGTTTTCCCCTTTCTCAAATCAAGCCGATCTCAGATGCCTGTCTGTGTGACGTCACACAGACAGGCCCCTCCCACGATAGTTTGATTGACAGTAGCGTTTCAGCACAGCATCTTACCTTAGACCCACCCTGAATGAGCTGTCATCAGTCCGCCAGTGTTTCACCACCAGAGCAGATGTAGACAAGAATGACTCCTAAGCTATTGAGGTGTTCTGTTGTTGGATGTAATAATGAACATAGCAGTCGTCATTTACTCCTGACATCTAAGCCGCTGAACTGGCAGTGGATTTAGTTTGTTTCTGAAGGGAATGCTCCCCCGATCTGCCTAAATGCATCTATGTTCGCGCGAATCATTCATGATCCAGCCTCATCTACAGAAGAAGTGAGTATAATGTTTTGTAATGAATCTTTGCAAATCGCCTTTCCTAATAATGTGCTAATTAGCAAGTTTCACAATGAATGCAGCTAAAGTAAACAGTCTCTCTGAGAGCAGCTCAGAAGAGAGGGGCGGGGTCAGCAGAGCTCATTAACATTTAAAGGGAAATGCTACAAAAACGGCTTGATCTGAAAATAGCTGTTTTTGACAAGGTAAAAAAAAGGTGTTTTTACACTACCATTGAGAAATTTTAACCAAACTATGTTACAGACTTTTCATTAAGACCCTAAAGAATCATATCAACTTGTGGGAAATGGGCATCATATGACCCCTTTAAATTACTTTTTTAATTAAAATTTTTTATAAAACTAACATAGTAAACTAATGTTAGCATATGGAACCTTATTGTAAAATGTTACCTCCTATTTATTTATTTATTTCTATCTCAAAGGGATGTAATGCTTCATATCTTATGGATATGACTAGCCTTTTTGGTTTACTTCACTAATGTTTTATAAATAAAGTTCAAAAATCATTTTCTCATTGTCGTTTTTATGTTCTTCCAAAGCTGTGGAGGAAGCCAGACAAGAGGAAGAGCGAATCGAAACCTACAGTCTTTGCTCAGCGATTTTCTTTCTCTCCTTACGCTCACACACAGTTATGTGGGAAAAGTAGAGCCAACCATTCAATTACCAAGGAAAAATTGTTGTACTTATGATTTAATGTTTGTCCTATATTTTCTCTGGCCTTTTCGCCCTCGCCTTTTAAGACACAGATGTTGCCCAAACATAACAATTCCTTTGTGCAGAGCTGGACATTCTTTTAATGAGAAACACACGCATTTCAGGCCTGAGGAAAAGAACTTCGCTCAACAAGGAATCGTCATGCATTTTATTCTCAGAGGAATCGTCAAAAAATAGATGCAGAATACCTTTAAGACTGACTGGCAATTGAATTTCATTACTATTCTCATATATAATACACTTAAAATTCCGATTGGTCTGCTTTTGTTGACAGTTTCGTCTGGTCACTGTGTGTTTGGAGGCATGTTGTTGAGAGTGAGTGAAAGTATGTGTATGTGTGTTTAAATTCTCTGTCAGAGTATTCATTTCAGAACCACACTTCATAGACTCCTCGTTAACACTGCATCTCCTGCATGTAAGTACCAAACTGAACAGTTTTGCTGTGTAAATTGTGTGTGGGATGCATTTGAAGGACAGCTCAATGACAGATAAACCAGTCCATAAATGACTACATGCCACATTATTAACAATTTGGATCATATCATCTAAGCTTAATTTACTTTCTTAATACACATTCCTGGTCTTGTGAACAATTCATTGGTATGTTCTTGTGGTAACACTTTTTGTAATGTAGTTTAATCTGCTAACATTAGTTAATGCATCATAAATTTCCAATGAACAACAATTTTAAGAAAAGTAACATTTTTATTGTTCATAGTTAAAGGAACAGTTGTGTCATCATTTACTGGTGTCGTTCCAAACCAGTATGACTTACTGTCTTCTGTGGAACACTAAAGAATATATTGTGAGGAATATTTCAACTGTTTCTAGGACAGAAGGGCTCCAAAAAACAAACAAACCAAGAAGGAGTCCAAAAAAAAGAAAGTCATATTAATGTAAATAATGACAGGATTTTCTTAACATTTTTTGAAATGTTAAAAATGTATTAGCATACACTAGCATTGGGGGTCTGGGGTCAATTAATTGAAGAAATTAAGAAATTAATACTTTTAAATGTAAAGACATTTATAATTTTGCAAAAGATTTCTATTTGAAATGAATGCTTTCTATTCAAAAATAATCCTGGGGGGGAACACTGAAGACTTGATTAATGACTGCTGAAAATTGCATTTTAAAACATATTAAAACAGAAATACAGAGCTCTTTTCAGTTGCAATAATATTTCACAATATTATTGTTTTTACTGTATTTTTGGTCAAATAAGTGCAACCTTGGTGAGCATAAGAGGCTTGAACATTCTGTTTAGTTATTATTTAATATTAATTAACACTATAAAGTGTTACCAGATGTTTGTCTTTAAATTCAATTATAATAACTTATGAAAACAAAATGCAATAAATTTCCCTTTCTCTGAAATGGACTTCCTTTTCCATTAATGTCACTTGGGCCACACAGGCAATTGAAAAACGTTAGCCAATCGCTATTTAGCAAATGTATTTATTGTTTTTAGCAAATTCACTTTTGGATATGCAAAACTTGCTTTTTCACAATCCTATCAATTGATCCCACCATTTTTTTTTTTAGCACTGAATATCCTGTTTCCCTCATGAAAAAGCCAATTGAAGAAGTAAAACAGTTAACAAACAGTACTTGCTGACTTGAAGAAAACTTTCATGTACCCCTTTCTCCTGTAAATAATGAAATAACACCATGTTAAAAATAAATACTTGCTTACTTGAAGAATAAAACGCCTTGTGTCCTAACTATCTCCGTGAGCTTTGCCAAGCCCTCTGTGCGATTATACAAACCTACGATTCACCTCAGACAAAATACTAACATTGGAAAATCTATTATGAAATATATCGGTCCTTCACATGAGTTCAACACTTTGTTTCACTCTATTAAAAGCTGAATGAAGCTTTATGAAATAATACCATCTATGGATAAAGAGTTAGAGACAAAATATTGTTCTCATTCCATGTGGTTCATGTAGGTGGTTGCAGCTAGTTTTACGATGTTCTTTATTCGCACTGACTCACTGCGTAACGCTGCCAAGGCATAACACCTGTCAAATGCTTACCAGGTGTGCGACCATTGCTCTGTTGTTTTGAATCAGTTACTAAGACCATACTATTTACACAAAGAATCAAAATGATTATTTTTATTTAGACATGACAGCTCCTGTCATTTCAACATCAGGATAGAAGTCATATTAAAAAAGCCAGCTGTGAGCACTCAATGTCTGATCATTCATCACAAAACAATAAAAGCCATGGATTCTCTGCTTACAAAGACAATAACAGAGCAGTAACTGACCGAGGATATTTTTCAAATATATGATATGGCCGGCAGAACCCGAAACCATATAAGATGACAGACCTTGAAAAACAACAGACCTAAACATCTCAGACACCTCACATCTACTTCCAGAACCGCTTGATTGCTCTTTCATGCACACCCACAGAAAACCCACTTCCAGCCACTAATAACACATTACATGGCAGTTTAATAACATGGGGTTTAGGAACCATTCTGAGCTATGTTATACTTTAATACCCAGAAACGCAACATGACATTAATACTTTCACAACAAGTGGAAGTGTGCGGTTCAGGAGTAGTAACTAAACTAAAAAACTCAACTAAACTAAACTAAAAACTTAAAAAATATATTAGAAGTTAAGCCTAAACTAGAAATGCTGCCTTGGCCACTAATCGAAATAAGTTTAAATTGCTGACTGGAAATAAACAAAAACAACAACAACAAAACAGATCTAAATGGTAATATTAAAAACTAAATAAATAAAAATAATAGAAGCACATAAAATGAAAAAAAAAAGAAACTAAAGTTGAAATTAAAACGGAAAATATCTTTAAAAAATGTCATTCTGATTCAAAATATTAATAAAAACTATAACAGCATACTAAATTAACTTAATAATAATTATTTAATTATATTAACTAAATTAATATAATACTAAAATAACACTTGTCTGTATGGAAGCAACAAAGAAAGTGGTATTTTGAGTAATTTTCCAAGTTAGTACGTGTGAGATATTGAACACAAAAAAAACACTGTCAAACCTAAGGAAAGACCTTCAAAAACTTGACCTAAAATTGATTGTGATTATTTACTCACCCTCATGTCATATCAAACCTGTGTGACTTTCCATCTTCCAGGGAACACAAAAGGAAAGTAAACAAAGCAAGACTACTCTTATACAGTTTTATGATACTTTTATGGTTTTTTTGTTGTTGTTGCTATTATAAAGATGGTCAGCTTCCATGTTCATTCACTTTAATTGTCTAAAAAAATGAGATATATATTTTTGAAGAACTCTTTGTAAAATCCACCTTTTGTGCTCCATTAAAGAAAAAAAAAACAAGTAGAGTGAGAAAGTAATGACAAATTAATTTTTAACTATCCCTTTAAAGTTTTTGGCTATGAAGTAAGTGGAAACTCCACCTAGGGCTGTCCTGCATCTGCTAGTGAGCCCAAGACTGAGATCATTGAGAGTTCAGAACCAGTTCTCTGGGTTGTATAAGGACACAAAGAGAGCAAGAGCCTGCGCTTTAATGCAGAACAGGCCCAGTCGTTTGCTTCTACACACTGTTAACAGACAACTCACAGCGTCCAGCCAAAGAGAAGAGGAGGCCTGGACGTTTACAAGCAATGTGATCCAGATAATGAGCAAATGTGGTTCCTCAAATAGTAGATTAAATCAATGATCTCAAAAAGATGGTCAAATCAAAAGTCACTGAGATCCAGGCACTGACAAATGTCAGAATGTTCAAATATTTTCCATTTCAGCTCAAAGGAGCAATTGTTTCTCTCCCCTCCTTTTGTGATCCTGGTTTTACCTGAATGACTACAGCGCAATCTGGTGGACTGATCAAATCTTTCCTCACTTTAGGTTTGGGAGCTAACAAAAGGGAGAAAAAAACATCAGTTTCAGAAACAGGACAGTGAAAACATTAACACATGCATACATTAACAGATCTCCCTTACCATTTGGGTGTTCCTGTTTATAAAGAGTCTTGAGCATTTCAACAGCTTCTTCTGCTCTATAGCCAGCGATGCACTGTAATAAGCAAATAAGCATGTGCTACAGCAAAAATATGCAATGTGGCCTGGACTACAATTTAGGGAATGTGGATGTTTCTACAAGAAAAATATTCTAGCCACATAGAACGATTCAGAATGTCTATGAGCTGGAATTTAAATTGAACTGGATGGGAATTGGAGGGAAATTATTTTACCTTAAATGAAGTTCCAGTGTGTGGTAAATGATCTGATGAGATGTCCAGGACGGATCCACAGCCTCCAAATCGCTCATTTTTGCACCCATATACAACAAGAGGTATATGTCTGTCTAAATGTTAAGGCATCCTTTTAGCGCTGAGATTATTTGAATACTACCAGACAATAACAACCTGGGATAAATGCAATAATGCATTTAAAATGTACTATTCGCAAGGAAAACTAATCTTTTTGACAACGAAGTGCTGTGATTGACACAAAGATCTACAATACTGCTCAAATGTTTGTGCACCCATATACAACAAGAGGTATATGTCTGTCTAAATGTTAAGGCATCCTTTTAGCGCTGAGATTATTTGAATACTACCAGACAATAACAACCTGGGATAAATGCAATAATGCATTTAAAATGTACTATTCGCAAGGAAAACTAATCTTTTTGACAGCGAAGTGCTGTGATTGACACAAAGATCTACAATACTGCTCAAATGTTTAGTATATGTCAAGTATTAAGAAATTAATACTTTTATTAATCAATGCATCAAATTGATCAAAAGTGACTATAAAGACTTTATAATGTTAGAGAATATTTCTATTTAAAATAAATGCTGTTTTTTAACTTTCTATTCATTTTAAAGAATTCTGGGGAGGGGGGGGTTCTTATTTTTATATATAAAAATATTAGGCAGCACAACTGTATTTAACATTGATTATAATAATAATAATAATAACAATAAATGTTTCTTGAGCAGCAGATCAGCATATTAGCATGATTTCTGAAGGATCATGTGACACTGAAGACTGGAGTAATGGCCAAAAAAATTCAACCCTAACCCTAAATGTGAAATTCAATGGTAAAATTCAATTTGAAATGGTAAAAATAAAATATATCGAAAATGAAAATATTAAAAATGGGAGGGGGGTGGTCTTTTAAATGTCACAATATTACTGTATTTTTGATCAAATAAATTCAGCCTTTGTGGATAAAACAGGCTTTTTTCAAAACCATTAATGGTACTGTATGTGGAAACTTTTCTAAACTAATGGTGAACCACATTTTGGCATCAAGGATACGAAGCAGGCGCAGAGCAGTTGCACACGTGATACATGGCTCCACTGTCACATAGAGTACAGTCTGTTCACACACCTCTATTGGGTCCTTCTCTCTGAAACGGCACCAATCAAGCACTTGATCCAGTGCCACCATTTCTGCATGCCGAGTAGCCTTGGGCAAAGCAGGCACAGACGTGAGGTTGTTTCATCTATTCCAAAGTTTCTCTGTGTTCTTCTACTAGGAAAAACCATTAATCAAAGTCTTAGCATAACAGAAACTGTAATATATAGGTCAATGGCAAATAAGGATGTCTGAGATTATTAAAATGATAAATTATTTTAAAAACTAGTTCATAATGCATCACCAGTTCTTAGAAACTTACATTACGCATTACCACTAAAGTAAAGCATAAATATTTTCCTCTCACCTTAAGTGTGTACACATCTTAATCATGATTTGATTATGAATCACTTCCAAGAAAAAAAAAAGCCTTGTAATGAGACTTTTATTTTTGACGATCTCTAAACAGTGACTCCAACCACACATTTTGACTTTAAGCCACACAAAAAGTCTGCAAGAACCATATTGTTTATGTATTTCTGAATAACTTAACAGATTTGAAACAGCATGTAACGGTTACGTAATTAATACGTTTTGAATACATATACTGAAGCATAAGGTTATAGTCAATTACATTATAATAAGTATTGATGTTGGCTTTTACTTAATTCCAATAACTACAATAAATAGAATCATTATAATTATTTAAATGATCTGATTATAATAATAATAATAATAACAATAAATGTTTCTTGAGCAGCAGATCAGCATATTAGCATGATTTCTGAAGGATCATGTGACACTGAAGACTGGAGTAATGGCCAAAAAAATTCAACCCTAACCCTAAATGTGAAATTCAATGGTAAAATTCAATTTGAAATGGTAAAAATAAAATATATCGAAAATGAAAATATTAAAAATGGGAGGGGGGTGGTCTTTTAAATGTCACAATATTACTGTATTTTTGATCAAATAAATTCAGCCTTTGTGGATAAAACAGGCTTTTTTCAAAACCATTAATGGTACTGTATGTGGAAACTTTTCTAAACTAATGGTGAACCACATTTTGGCATCAAGGATACGAAGCAGGCGCAGAGCAGTTGCACACGTGATACATGGCTCCACTGTCACATAGAGTACAGTCTGTTCACACACCTCTATTGGGTCCTTCTCTCTGAAACGGCACCAATCAAGCACTTGATCCAGTGCCACCATTTCTGCATGCCGAGTAGCCTTGGGCAAAGCAGGCACAGACGTGAGGTTGTTTCATCTATTCCAAAGTTTCTCTGTGTTCTTCTACTAGGAAAAACCATTAATCAAAGTCTTAGCATAACAGAAACTGTAATATATAGGTCAATGGCAAATAAGGATGTCTGAGATTATTAAAATGATCAATTATTTTAAAAACTAGTTCATAATGCATCACCAGTTCTTAGAAACTTACATTACGCAACCACTAAAGTAAAGCATAAATATTTTCCTCTCACCTTAAGTGTGTACACATCTTAATCATGATTTGATTATGAATCACTTCCAAGAAAAAAAAAAGCCTTGTAATGAGACTTTTATTTTTGACGATCTCTAAACAGTGACTCCAACCACACATTTTGACTTTAAGCCACACAAAAAGTCTGCAAGAACCATATTGTTTATGTATTTCTGAATAACTTAACAGATTTGAAACAGCATGTAACGGTTACGTAATTAATACGTTTTGAATACATATACTGAAGCATAAGGTTATAGTCAATTACATTATAATAAGTATTGATGTTGGCTTTTACTTAATTCCAATAACTACAATAAATAGAATCATTATAATTATTTAAATGATCAATAGTTAGGCACATTGTGACGCTACTCATTTCTTCCTTTTCCAATAATCTCATTGTTGTAAACCTTTAGACAGCCAACTGGAACCTCACCATTCTCAAGGGCCTTAAGTGCCTTTAAAAGTAATTCATATGTTTAAAATATTCTCAAAACCATCCAAAATACATTTACCATGTAGGCACACACCATACACATTTACCATGACAACCAAAATAGCACTAGTTGTTATTACAAAAACAACTGTGGACATTTTTCACAAGAAATTAGATATAAACAAATACATGCATACTCAATGCATGTTTCAAAGGCAATGTCATGTTATTTTATTGAGATTTCACAGTAAAAAATAATAATAATGCAGCACTGCAGTAACTACTGTATTTAAGGGGACATGGCAGTTACCGTGGTAAATACTGTTAAGACAAACAATAAATATCAGAGAAATGTACCATGTCAAACGCTTTTGACATCCATGTTTGTATCTCACTATCTAACGGCTCCAGAAAAACACTCTTCTCAGGTTCAACACTATCTGCTTGCATCTCCATCAGTATCCTTAACAAATCTATAATCGTATAAGTTCAATAAAGCAGCACGAATCAGGAAATAGTAGCGTTTTGCTTACATGCACCGTGGCATGCACACGTGTTTACGGGCAGTGTTGCCAACTTAGCAATTTTGTTGCTAAATTTAGCAACTTTTCAGACTACCCTAGCAACTTTTTCTTCCAAAAGCACCTAGCAACAAATTTAGCAATTTTAAACATATTTTTGGCAACTTTTGATAAGGACTCAGACAATAAAAAGGCACACATTGTCCATCCAAATTACACAAAAAGAGGAAACCACAGATGCCAAGCAGTAATTGAGTTAGCTGCTATTTGCAATTGTTCAATTTAATAATAATAATTTGATAATTGAATAATTGTTCATTTATGATACACTTTGTTAGTAGCTTGTACCTGCGATTGTTGATCAGTTAGTACACTGTAAGAAAAATGGAAAATCTGTCAGGACATTATCCATTATCCATCATCCTTTGTAACCCTGTAACCTGAAAACACAATGTGTAATTTAAAATACAGGTAAAAAAAACATTATGGAAAATTCTTTCATATTAACAGTAGATTGTGCCTTATTTTTTTACAGACTTTTCTTAGACTAACTAACTACTAATACACTGCTTAAAGCATAATTGTTGAGAATGTGTAGAGTTTACTAGCTACTAAAAAAACTTAAATTGTAATCATTTAAAAATGTGTACGTTTTCAATAATTCACTGTATTTAAAAATACAGTTATTTATATTTTAATATTATATCATGCATATTATTTTAAAAAACAAATCTAATTTAACATACCTAAAATATATTTTTTGCTGAGGTTTGATGATGTGACAATTATGCGTGGTGATTACGCAATGACATCATTGAGCAATGACATCACAACGTCATTTAGCAACTTTTAGTGAAATGTGTGTTTTATCATTTGAATGATGAAAGTATATGCCATCTTTTTTTATATAATGTATTTGTACTCAATTATTCTGGTGTGATTTTAAGATCTTCTTTGAAGAGATTTCGGGAATTGACATTACTTTAGAAGATAAGAATGTTTTATTTTATTATGATAAGCCTTTAGAGATGAAATTATATTTTTGTTCTTAATTTGTTTATTATATTAGGGAAATATCACATTCATAAATGCCGATGGTCAAAGAGTACACCTAGTTTTTTACCGTTTAAATTTGAGCTCTGTCAGTATCTTAAAGTGATGGAAGATGTAAGGAACTCTAAAGCAAAAAAGACTATAGATTGTTGTACAGCCTTGAAACTTTATCCTTTTTAAGGACCTTTGCACTTATTTTGTAGTTAGAGATATGGATTTGTTCTCAGTACCCCTCTGTACATACGTATATATATATATATAGTCCTTTTTTTTCTTTTTTTTTCTTTTTTTCTCTTTTTTTCTTCTTCCTTAATTTGCATTATTTTTTTTACAATCATTGTTTCTTTGAATTTATTGAAATGTTTGCTTTTATTGTCAATTTGTATGTGAATTGTTACTAAATAAAGCATTAAAAAAATTTTTAGCAACTTTTAGCAACAAATCGACCTTCCTTTAGCAACTTTCTCTGAAAATTGGTGGCTACTTGTACCTGGACAACTCTGTGACAAAGAATGGAATGGTATGTCAGGGCTTGGTGTTTTAAAGGCAAAGCAACCTGATTTTACCATGTTACAGCATGTAAATGTTACTTCATTTCTCTTATACTGCTACTTTAGACCCCCTTAGCCCCTCCTGATGTTCAACAACAATATCTGTCAAGTATCCAGCACCTTCTTGGAGAAGGTGAGGACAATGTCAAATCTGTATAAGAGCGTTTAATCTGCATTAGAGTTTAATCCTCAGTTTATGAGGTCATTGTATGGAAGAAAAATAATGACAAATGTTGAATTGCACTAACTGAAAAAACATGCATTGCATTAACAGTGCTTGCAATTTTTTATGCCTTGTATTTTCAGGGCTGAAATTTAACATAGTTGTTTATTTAAGCTGTGAATATTTCAATTCAAAACATTTCACACACATTTTCATAATTAAAAATTCTATAATTCATATTCGCCTTCCAGAATTCACTTCCGAGATATACAATCTGTTTAAAAATATGATGTATAATAATATTTCACTTTACAAATTCAGTGGTTCAAATTCGGCAGAAAATTCAGCATTGTACATCGGGGAACTGCAGGTATAACAATAGAGGACTGATGCATGATCTCCAGCTGCTGTTAGTCGCTCACCAGAAGGTGGTGCAAGCGGGTGTTGATGAAGACCAAAGCAACAGGTAAAGCAAGTCATCATTCACAAAAACTGATTTGCAGAAATGGAGCAAGCGGTATGTAGAAGATATGATTATCAGGACCAGTATGTATATGTGGAAAAGCTGTTTAAGACACAGAAGCTGTTTACATTTAATTCAGCACCTTCACTGGTACTGTTATATATCATAACGAATATTATACATCATATTTTTAAACAGATTGAATATTTGGCAAGTGAGCTCTGGAAGGTGAAAATGAATGACAGAATTTTTAATTATGAAAATGTGTGTGAAATGTTTTGAATTGAAATATTCACATCTTAAATAAACAACTATGCTGATTTTCAGCCCCTAAAAATACAAGGCTTTAAAATGCAAGCACTGTTAATGCAATGCATTACTTTATTCAGTTAGAGCTATTCAACATGCTTTTTTGTTTCAAAGACATTTGTCATTATTTTGCTTCCTTATCATTTCCCCTGTAGTTGATACTGATCTTCATTTTTTGTCTTTTCAGGGCTCATCGAACTGATAACAATGGTGAAGAAAGCTGTCCAGGAAGTTCTTGGACCGTATGTTGAGTGATTGATTAGATCATGAGTAGATTAAAATTCATTCATCATCTAATCCAGGGATCCTCAAATCTGGCCCACGAGATCCACTATCCTGCAGAGTTTAGCTCTAACCCTAATCAAACACACCTGAGCAAGCTAATCAATGTCTTCAGGATCATTAGAAAATCACAGGTAGGTGAGTTTGATCAGGGTTGGAGCTAAACTCTGCAGCGCATTGGCCCTCCAGAGCAAGATTTGAGGATCCCTGGATTAGATGATGAATGAATTTTAATCTACTCATCCCATTCTCGTGGCTTTATTTGCCATTGCAGCTATTGTGTTGTGTCAGTCTTCCTGTATATTTAGCAGGAAAGTCCATGTCTCCTCAGGGTGTCTCTGAAGCAGAGTTTGTCCCTACAAGAGTTGGAGCAACAGTTAACTCAGATCAGACAGTTAGTGGAGGAGGGCTGTTCTTCCTCTAAACACAAAAGTCTTTCTTGGTACATGATGCCTGATGAAGAGAACACACTAGCCTCACAGGTAGAGATATATATCATTTATTTGTTTTTATTTCTGAATTTATTTTATGTATAGCTTCAATTATATGCATACATGTACACTTATATAATATAAAGTATACATATATAATATTTTGATTCATGATACACTACCAAAAACGTTTTTTTTTTTATTCAGCAAGTACACAATAAATTGATCAAAAGTGACAGTAGAGACATTAAAATCTATTGTTACAATAGATTATATCTATAATCTGTAATCAAATAAATGTTGTTAATAACTTTCTATAATACTTTCTATACATCTAGAATCCTGAAAAAAAAAGTATGACATTTCATTATAAAATAATATACAATTAAATTTCATGAATTTTAATAAGACTTTTATAAGAATAAATTACATTTTATTTATATTACATTACATCACATTTTACATTTTCTTGGTTTCTATCTATCTATTTTATTTATTTCTATATACTATTTTTTAGGCTTGTGGTCTCACAGAGAATGATGTCACAACAATAAAGCTGCTGAATGAAACCAGAGATATGCTTGAAAGGTGAGGGAAATCAAGGCACCTATATAAACCTACAGTTTAGAAAATTGGAAATAAAAAGTTGGGACTGTTGAAAGTTTAAAATAATAATTTTTTTACTGAACACCTTAACACATTTAGTTACTTTTTAAAGGAAATCCATAACTATATGAGCTTTTGTATGAAAAACACAATTCTGGATTCAAAGAGCATAAATAAAATAAGAAATGGAATGATAGAAGATGAGACTAAATTGGTTGAAATCAGTAGTTTTATAGAGATCACTTCAGCATAGATATGTACTAATTACAACTTTTTTTTGTTTTCAGTCCAGACTTCACTACTGTATTCTGTACTTGCTTGAGCCGAGGCTTTATCCGATTCCTAGACAACATGTCAGAGTTTTTCCGACCCCCACAGGGGGACTCCAACCCTTCCAGCACACCTGACCGGTCAGTGTACATGAATGTATTTTTTTTCAGGAAGGTTCATACAGTGACCCCAAAAAGTATTTGGACAATTAAACAACATTTAAGCCATTTTATCACTTTCCTAAGGCCAATATATTTCGGGTTTGCGAACAATATTGGTGATGTAAAAAAAAAAATCATTCCTGTTTTTCACATGCTTTTCTTCCAGACTATCACATGTAAGCCTCCCACTAGCCAAAATCATTCCCATCATCAACGGACAGATACATTCAATATGCAGCGAAATACCCAGTCATTTTGTCCAAGTGAGAACCTTCATATGCATTGACTCATTTTGACTTGCATGTGGCATAAAAGCTGCACACACACACCAATGTTTGCTTTCTTTCTTGTTTTTAGGATCTCTTATTGATAGACCAGGTGAAAGAGTTTGCCGCCAATGTGTACGAAACGTTCAGCACGCCTCAGAAACTTCAGAATTAAGCACAGGACTGAGCAAGATGTGAAAGCCGAACTCCTTACAAATCTACTTTCAAGAAACTCTCATGCTGTACAGCACAGAATTGTTCTCCTCGCACACCCTGAAATCGACCCGGGGGAAATGAACTCGCGGCTGTTCTGAGAGACGAGTGTGTAATGGAGTTTAGATCCTCTGTTGTTAGCAGGCATTCCGTATGGGCTAGTTTCTCCTGACCTGCTAGCTGTCCTGTTTGTATGTTGTGACCCCCTAACCTTGTCCCAGCCAGGCATGCCAAGGTTTTTACATGCTATAATAAACTGTAGTACATTCTATTTCTTTTTTAAATTCCTGTAGCATAACATTTTCATTAGATAACTTGTCACGCCATGGCTAGCATAAAAGATAATACATACATAATGATTTCCCTTGCATTCACATCTGCAGGGTAGGTTTCAAAGGGTGAATTGTGGACATTTTGTATATGATATCTCTGAATCTGATGTTGCAGCTGCTGGACGCTCTCCAGGACCAAAACACAGTCATGCTCACCTACAGTAACAATGCATGATGATTGCACTTTTACTGCTATAAATAATGCATATTGGGAGTATTTTCAGTTGTATTTACTAACGAGAATTGTTGGACTGTTGTTTTTGTTTTGCAAACTGTACAGGATGTAGTATGCTACTCCTTTTGTAAAATGACCCATGAATGTTAATAAATAATATTATAATTAAAATGATGCATTATTTTGATTAGAAAACTCTTTTTTGGCTTTGAAAAATTAAGCATTATTGAACCAACAGGCTGCTTTCTTACAGTAAAAGAAATAACCTCTTCCTTGTAATAAACCTCTCCCAGATTCCTCTAGAGGGTAGCACATATCTATAATTGAGCTCATAGCAACTAAACAACTAGGTCACATCAAGTTCAAACAATAAACTTTCTACAGAAATAAAATCAGGAAGAAATTAAGCAATATCTGACAGAATAGATGCCTAAACATGTGGGAAGCATATGACGAATGCTACTGCATAAAACACAACCCTATTGACACAATACTTCCTTTTACCCTAAAAAAAACTTTTGTCTCTTGTGGATAAGACTATATGCCACCCTTTACGTAATGTACCTAAAGAAATGAATGAATACATTAAGAATAAATAGATATTTGTTCACATCATGACATTGCATACATATTTGATTTGTCAGTTTAGTTTGTGATTATATTTGTATAATTTTAAGAATGTTATGGCCACAAAATAATGAATGTCTTCATTTATTTTTTACGCCAAGGATTTATTTGATTAAAACAAAACAGAAAATACAGTAATATTGTGAAATATTATTACAATTTAAGTTTTCCATTTGAATATATTTTAATATGTATTCGTGTGAATTTTCAGCAATCATTACTCCAGTCTTCAGCGCCACATTATCCTTCAGAAATCATTCTAATCTCTAAGATCATTCTTATTATTATCAATGTTGAAAACAGTAATATTTTTGTGTGTGATAAATTTTTTTTCAGGATTCTTTAATGAAAAAAAACAAAACAAAAGGACATCTATTTGAAATAGAAATTCTAACAAATATTCTAATAAAAAATGTAAAGGTATTTTACTGTCATTAATCAATTTAATGCATCATTTTTGAATAAAAATATTATTTCATTAAAAAGAAGTACTGACCCGAAATTTCTGATCAGTAATACCGTGTGCATTTTGTTCCATTTGTAATTTAAGACTAAATAAATAAGTTAAATTAAATAATTAATTAATAATATTTGAAATTTTAATCTAATAAAGCAAAATTCAGCCAAATTAAGACCTTTACAGTCATCTAGATTTTAGGGATATGGTATAATCTGAGCTGATAAAGAAATAGTTCACCCAAAAATGAAAATTCTGTCATCATTTACTCACCGTTATGTTGTTCCAAGCACGTATGATTAATGATTACAGAATTTCATTTTCACGATCCCTTTTAATGCAGAGTTGACTGTCACTATAGTAAGTGTACAGTAAATTGCTTTGGATAAGAAAGCATCTGCGGGATGTACAGTCAGGTTCTGAGGTCAGCAAGTCTTGTACCAGACACAGTGCTAAGCACAAGCCTATGGAGAAAACAAGTAAATAACATCAATTTGAGACATCATTCGGGCAGCTATGTGGGTCAGTTTGTGGCTAATACCACAGCTGATACCTACACACCAGCCAAATGTACAGGAAAAGGAGATCAGAAATTTAGTGATTCAAAGTTTATAAAAAAACAGACCGTCAAACTGCCAATAATAATAGGCTAGACAGCTAAAACTGCACTGGGTCATGCTTAGGACAGTTTTTTTGACACGGGATGAGCTATATATATATATATGAGGAAACAGCAAGAATGGGCTCATTGTTGCATAAGCCTCCTGAATATGCTGAATAACTATGAGGGTGTTTTCTATATTGCAAATGCCACATGAAGCACCTCCTGTCACATGACTCACTCAGTGCTCAGCAAACAGGAAATTCCCCTTCATCACATGACACGGGTCTTTGCTTCTGTCCCGTGACCTTTTTACTGAAACTGTTTACATCAAGTACAGGAATATAAGGGAAGCATCTTCTTGTAATCATTGTAAAGACTGAATCACATTATCTCTGTTTGTTTATGCTAGCCTAGTGCAGGACTAAGCAATTTATTGTTAATTTCTGGATTTTAAAGTGCTCTCTAAAAGGCTATAACTTATTATTCTTGCCATATGTACAAAATACTCAAACATTTGTATAACTTTTATAATGTATAACTGTTATGCTTTTATAACAGTGCCAGACAAAGAATATAACAAAATATTTAAGAATGGGGTGAGGGTTTGAAATCTGTTGGTGTGGTGAAGAAATAACACACTTCACCTTTAAATAATCATGCTATGAACGTAGAAAGTGCAATTTAGAATGCAAAGTGTATACTGCTAATGACAACAACAACAAAAAAACATGACTCGTTTAACAGGTTTATAACAGGGTTTTTAATCTTTTAGATGCCACGACCCCCTAAATATGATCAACCTCATGCAGAGGACCCCATCTTAAAATTGAAAATGATTTATATTATATAAATTATATTCTTTATATTCATGATAGCACTGTACTATTAGATGCATTATTTCTTTATTCACTCGTTTATTTTAAACTCATTTTTATTTATTTATTTTTGTTTATTATTCTATTCTCATTTGTATTCATTTCATTCTTATTTTATAATTAATAAATTTATTTAATATTAAATACCCCCCCCCGGGTATTCCCCGACCCTAGTTTGAAAACCCCTGGGTTTATAAGATGACAAGTCTTCTTTGACATAATAATAACATAGCTTATGTGACATTACAACAACAACAACAACAAAAAAGAAAAAAAATGTATATGTGATGAGAATTTTTCTTTTAGATAATAATCAGGAAGAGCTGGGACAGGGCATTTTTGTTTTGCTGCTGTTCTATGACTCATCTGCCTTTACCTGCATTTCCAGAGTCCTGTTACTCTCTGACTCATCATGATGTCAGATTGCACACAATGAACTCATGGTCACATGAGCTCATGCAAGTTAATATTCTACCAAATTGTGATTTATGACATACTGTATAAGCAGGCTTGAAAACAATACATGTGTTGAAAAATAGTCTACAGTATACAGAATTGTATTGTGCGCTGAAATTTATGAATAAGCATTTTTAGAAACAGATATTACTATTTTGTTAGAAACCTTTACACAATTTTACCTGTGCTGAATCTCTTGTAAAAGTAAATGTGTATATACACTAACCTTGATTCAGATATAAAGAGACTATTATCACAGGTAAGGCCAAGCACAGGGATTTGGCTTCAGTCCTGCACTGCCTTGTTGGTTGTGGACATGCCCTGACCATGTCCTTTTCCTGCACTGATTGGCTGATCTCAAGGGATTATCATTAACTATTAATCCTATGCTGCAATGATGCCTACTGTAGTCACACCACAGAGCAGTCAGATGATGTCATCTCACCTTAGCAAGCTGATTGGCTGAAGCCCCTCGTGCATCTCTGTGCATCTCTGTGCTCACCGTATCAGTGTTATATCATTCAGAGCTAGATCTTTTACAGGCAGTCACGCGACTTCTTAAATATGACGTGACTCTTAAAGACTAAGTGCAGTGGTTTTTATAGGAGGCCTGTGCTGCTTCAATTCCCTGCTTGAAATAAAATACCAGAAATTAGGGCATGTTACGTTCTACATGCCAGTAAGATGTCAAATGTCCCACTTAATCCAGTTCTTCGAATTTACAGCAAATTGAAGAAGTGAGGAATGGGAAATGAATGAGGAAAATGAGGTTCGCCTGAGGTGATGCTCACTGGATGCGAAATGAGAAAAAACTCCATGAAAACTTCCTTAGTCACAGAACAAGCTGCAATATACTTTCACATCTGCAGGAAGCAGACAGTAGAGTAGCGTAGTTTACTTTACCATAAAAAGAAGTTTCATTCTAAATGGAAACCAAAAACTGAAGACAGCAAAATTAGTGCCTCCGAAAAGAGGAAGTCCTCGCTAAATGTGTTTCATTACATGCATTACGTTCCAAGCGTGATACAATTTGGTTTCCTTATGAATTACGTAAGGCATTTATGCTTTTGTGGGGAATGAGCTTTAGGTATTTTGATGAGACTAGGTACGTTTGCACATAGGACCGAAATAACAAAACGCAGGAGGCCTGCTGGAGAAAGAAATGAGGTCACGGCCCGTGACGGGGTTGGGAATCCTGGCTTTCCCTACTTTGACTGTCTGCCACGAAAGTCTTTTGGGCGGGAGTCCGTCACTATGGGCGCAGCCGGTGTAAACACGTACACAGTGCTGTGGTGTGTGTACCAGGGTGAGGGCAGTGTGAAGGTAGCACTGAGTTAACTGGGACTTTATAAATAACTATGAGCCCTACAGCTGTCTATGTCACATATGTAAGAGGAAAGCTATAAACTATTATTTAGAGAAAGCAGTGTCAACATTTATACTGAGCAAGTGATGCTACAGATATTTGGGCACCATTGCTGCTGAGTCATTTAAGACAATGTACCTTTTAGTATTACCATTAGCAATTAATTTAAAAAATACAATCAAAAATGACATATATTATCATATTCTACAATATAATACAATATTATATCATATTATTATACACAAGATGAAGAACGTTCCGTATCCACTGACAAGGCTGGTTGGAAAATATGCATCTCAGCCCACACAAAACTCTTCCTAAATATAGAAATACAAAAGAATAAACCACATGTCGTCATACTTGAAATATGTGCAATTATTTAGTCACTTTGAGGTATATGAGTTGGAAGCCCTGAAACCATCTGGAATGACTTGTTTTGCTTCAAGACCCAGATTTTACATTGGACACCATGTGACGACCCAACATATTATAAAAATGGTTTATCACAGGGTTCCTCAAATCTTGCCCTGGAGGGCCAATGCGCTGCAGAGTTTAGCTCCAACCCTGATCAAACTCACCTACCTGTGATTTTCTAATGATCCTGAAGACATTGATTAGCTTGCTCAGGTGTGTTTGATTGGGGTTAGAGCTAAACTCTGCAGGATAGTGGATCTCGTGGGCCAGATTTGAGGATCCCTGGTTTATCATATAAAAGTTAACAAAACATCTCAAAATCAGACATTTTTTTTAGTGAACTGCATATAGCCCAAACAATATGCAAATTATAACTAAGATTATAAAATATTAACTAATACTTAGTAAATACTTAAACAACAGCAAAAGTGTGAGAGAACAAACACTGGGCCAGATATTAGCTATATTAGTATAAGTCTACTACTTTTACTTTTATGCGAAAACGTTTGTAATTAGTTTAGGAATTAACAAAAAATAAACCAGAGTTTGATGTTTATCGCTACATCATGCCACATTATAACAAAATAAATGCAAACTAATTATTTAATTTTAGTTTCAAAATGATTAAGACGGTGTCAAAATGGTTTAGAAAATTATTTAGATAGGCTACTTTCGATATAGATTCATATGATAATGTTTATATATATATATATCAAGAATAGTACACATAGAATAATACAACCATTAACATAAAAATTATAAACAATGATAACAAAAAATAAAGTAGAAACAACAACAAAAAAAGAACAGGATAAAAAAAGGAAAAGGGGGGTGTTAATACATTACAAACTGAAAGAATAAAATTGAGATTTGCATGTCATTAAATATAGGAAAAGAGTTACGGATAGATAAAGTTTTTAAGGCTTTTTTGTTCTTAGACAACTGGATTAATGAAAGGTATTGCTCAAAATCTTTTTATAAAAACAAAAAAGAGAGGTCTAGAGTTTGAATATTTGCATTTGTGGATGTGCAATTTTGCAAGAAGCTAAATCAGATTCACTACATAAAACTGTTTCCTTTTAGATTGTTCATACTCAATAAAACCCAATACTACGTCCTTCCCAAACAGAATACATTCATTACAAATGTTACTCCTAATGAAACTTAAAACATCTTGCCAAAATGTCTTTGTAAATGGACGGTTCCGAAAGAGATGAACAACCGTTTCAACAGAGTCATCACAAAAAGAGCAACTGGAGGAAATATGATATATGATAAATATAATGCTTTGCTGGATAGAACTTGTGAATTATTTTGTAGGAAATCTCCCTTACTTTGTTAGTTAGTAAATCAGTATGAGGAAGCATCCACACTTTTTTTCCCAGCAGATGTTACCCACTGCATTATTCCAATAAGCAGCCACAATAATAACGAGTAATAATATTCTGCTGAAATAATGAACGATATATTTTTGGTATTATATTATTCTCACTGCAGTCGGTTGATGTGTATATAAAAGGGTGGGGCATATTTACGTAAAAATATAGCGAACTAAATATTTTACAAACTGACCATGCTATTCATTGTTTCACCAAAATACTGTTCATTCAGTTATTCTTATAATTGCAAAAACCTAAATTAAAATAATAATAAAATTAAATTATGATAATATAAAAAATTGTAAAGGTGTTGACTGTGTTCCTAGTGTGCTACATGGTATACTAACAGATACAGTACTGTATCATTAGATTGTTTTTAGATTGAATGACATCTACAGAGAACTCATCAGGCGTTTTCGATGACTAACGTTTGACTGGAATGCCATGTGTCAGACCGAAAGTGCAAATCAAAATATCGATCCTGACCTTTCATTATTCCAGCAATATACGTTTCGTTTCAAACGCGTGATGTTTTGGGAAATGGCTGATTTGGCTTCTCACCTCCAAGCCTAGAAAACAAGGGAAAGTCTCAGGATTACTGTTTAGTCTCAGTTCCCGGAAGATGAAGTGTTCCCCCCTGGCGAGAATACTCGTGTGTTTGTCGTCTTAAAGAAACAATGCGCTGTTTAACCTGAGCCTGTGTGACACAAAGGCCACATCTTCTGGAGTTCAAAAATTCAATAAAGGGATTTTTTTTTTTTTTTTTTTTAATATTAAAATAATCTGGTTGCAACCATATTCTTCTTTGAACTTGGCGTTAGTAAAACCACAAGCCTTGGTTTTTCATAATGCCCACATACAGCTGAATGGAATTGGAAAGAAAATAAAACAAGAAATGGAAGAAGAATACAAATGTCATTCTTTTCTTTCTTTCTTTGCTTTATGATTATTATTATTATTATTATTTAGAAAGTGCTTCAGAAAATACAGAGAGAATAGATATATAGGACATATTTTATATACATTTAATCATAATGATGATGATGCTGGTTATGAAATAGTGAATGCTGGGTTGTTAAATAGTGGATGTGCGGTAAAAACAAAAGTGAAAGCTAGACACTTTGTACACAATACACTCTTAAAAATAAAGGTGCTTCACGATGCCATAGAAGAACCTTTTTGTCTAAATGGTTCCATAAAGAATTTTTAACATCTGAAGGACCTTTCTGTTTCACAAAAGGTTCTTTGTGGCGAAAGAAGGTTCTTCAGATTATAAAAAGGTAAGAAAGAGATGGTTCTTTAAAGAACCTTTGACTGAATGCTTCTTTGCGGAACCAAAAATGGTTCATTTATGGCATCGCTTGAAGAACCTTTCGAAGCACCTTTATTTTTTTAGCGTACAAGTGTTTTTCAAAATGAAAATGAAGCCAAATGAAAGATACATGCAACATTATTATGAACATAACTTTATATGTAAAATCTATAGTCGAGCGAGTGATTCTACTCTGATTTAATGATGATTCCTATTTTTAGATTTTATTCATAATTTCATAAATAAATACATACATAGGAAATGACCTCCCTTAAAATCCGTGACTGTGTTCTTATCAAAAATCTTACAATAAACAACAATAAAGATATAGATAGTTTGAGTGGCGATGTCATAATAACAAAACTGAAAGACATTTAAAAATATGGCTGTAAAGTTTTCTTCACATCATAAAGAAACTGAATGGAAGGGATCATATATTATACTGAATACTATAAGGACGCTTCTTGTTCACCTTTTCTTTTACTCAAACCTTTTACATTTTTGTTGATAGACAACAATCAACACATAACAGATGGAAAAGTGAAATCACTTCTCCTGAATCTTCACCGTGTATTAATAGCTAATAGCTCAATATTGACATCATAACAGCTGTATCCATGTCCTAGACACAAAATGGCCACAGGCCTTTAAACACCTGTTTGACTTTATACGATGGAGCACAAGCTGAACTCTATGACGTGATTTTGCCCTGCCAGATATGATAAAGAGATGATAAGATGGTGAATACTGCTATATAAAGCTCTGTGTAACGTTTTAGATATAGATCATTCAGATGGGTTCACACATGTCTGGAATACATTTTTAGCTTAATCATAAACTGAATATTATGTCTCATTAGAAAAATGTGTATAAATATATCTTAGTATCTAGCTTAGCATGTAAATCTTTACAGTATTTAATGTATTTATGGACACATTTGCTTTGTAAAAATGGCAAAAATCACAAGCACCATTTAAGTTTCAACAGCACCAGTTGTCTTTGTGATTTTGATGTATGTATAACTTTAATTAACACATTTCATAATATTATGTCTGTAATTTGTAGACATATATATCAAGCACACAAAAAGAATTAAGCAGCATATAAAAATGAATGTATTTCATTGCATTCGGCAACATAAAACCAAGTCAAGTTCCATCTGCCAACAAATAATATATGAGACCTTTTCACAGAACTAACTTCCCTTTTTATGACTTTTAACCAACTGGTGTCAAAATGTCTGAAGTCAGTTCCCATCAAGTTCACACAGCTGTCCAGCAGAATAACCACAGGTGTAGTTCGTCACATTAACTATGGACATTTTTCCCTAATGATGGACAACCAGAAATACAACTTCATTTGTCTTAATGTTGAACAATACATTTAGTGTTTCAGAATTTTTAAACTGATTTTTACTTAATACCAAACAGAAACAAATAGCAAGAACTACCTCAAACTTGAATGAGGAAGGAAAAAATACTAATAAAGATAAATAAAATAATTACAAATAAATAAAAGTACATACAAAAAAAACAGTAATACTGAATCATAACCACACACACAGAGACACAGACACAATTTTAAAACCTACCAAACTACTAAGAAAAAAAATACTAGCTTAAAAAATATTTGTGCATTTATATATATATATATATATATATGTGTGTGTGTGTGTGTGTGTATGTGTGTGTGTGTGTGTGTGTGTGTGTGTATCAGCTACTTGGTTTGGAAACCTTTTTGGGGCCACTGTCTCTTCATTTTCATAAATCTTCATCTATCGGCAGATGTCAAAACAAGACAAGCAAAAAACAAAAAATACACTTTATAATACAATTTTAAAAATGCATGTCTTTACATTTTTGCAAAAAGCAAATAAATAAGAATAAACCACAATGGGAAAAATCAGAAACCACGTGAAATGCTATTAAAAAACCCCAAATATAATTATCTTATGTAAAAACATACACTATCTGTTATTTCCATATATCAGTCGATATCAAAACAACAGCAACAGCAAATTCACTTTAAAATAGTTATAGCTATGAGTCAAATGGAACTTAATCATTAACCAGATTCATTAATTCTAAGACCGACAGTCATCATTTCTCTTGGGAAAAATAAATATTACCTTTGTGTCAGGTTTAGACATGGCTCCTTAGTAACAATATTTTGTGTACAAGCACAATTGTATGTATATAAGGGAGTGTTTTAGTAGTGATTGCACCAGGACTGGTGAAGCGAGATCCAAATATAATTATCTTATGTAAAAACATACACTATCTGTTATTTCCATATATCAGTCGATATCAAAACAACAGCAACAGCAAATTCACTTTAAAATAGTTATAGCTATGAGTCAAATGGAACTTAATCATTACCCAGATTCATTAATTCTAAGACCGACAGTCATCATTTCTCTTGGGAAAAATAAATATTACCTTTGTGTCAGGTTTAGACATGGCTCCTTAGTAACAATATTTTGTGTACAAGCACAATTGTATGTATAATAAGGGAGTGTTTTAGTAGTGATTGCACCAGGACTGGTGAAGCGAGAGCACTGGAAATTTCCAGAACACAGAGGTAAGAGCATGTACCGGGGTGGATAATGACCCAACTAGAGCAAGAGAGCTGAAAAAATCATTCCACTGAACATCCATCCACCACAAATCAAAGTAAACAGCCAAAAACTATGAGCTCTAACATTTGCTTTACCACCTTTTTTCTTTATCTGATTATTTAATAGATTTATATGACAAATGATTTGTATATACATATTCATCTACCACAGATTTTACCCCACCGATAAACTGATCAGAGGTTCAGAACAATACAAATAGAATAGAATAAAATCATGTATAAACTTGCATGCAGCAATATGTACTATAATAATATTTACAACCTTAAATTCTATTTTCAAAGTTGAGCGCACTGTAACATTTCAAAACCTCGGACTGGTTAAATGGTGAAAACATTTTTAGTGGACGTGCAAAGCCAACTGATCACATTTGATTACACTTGCTCACTCATGGGCATGGACTTTAAAAGACTAAACAGACTGAACAAAAGACAGCAACACACTGACCTTGGGATCATCTCTCCATCTTCATACAATTCTCCAACAGACAAAATATGAGTGTGTTTAACAGAGTGCCAGTGGTTTTCTGGTCTCATTCTGACCAACTCAGTCAATCTCTCCTCTCCCATATCTTTTTTTCATAACTATTCAGTACATTACACTAGAGCATTCCAGAGATCCCATGTCATTACACGGGTATGTCTTTATTTGCTCATTAGGTTAACATGTCAGCCTTCGATTCCTCCATTGTACAGGGAGGGCGGGGGGCTGAGCTTGCCCAGTTATGGTGCTCACGGAGGGTTGCCTGGTTGCATCATCGCAAAGACAGCTTTCCTGATACTATAAATAGGGTGAGGTCACTCGCCCCGCCCCCAGTAGTAGTACAAGTCCTCCAGCCATTATAAAAAGGAGTGATGCAACGAGCCGGAGACAACTGTAACTTTAGCAGCTGAGCGCGAGAACACTCCAGTCGGAGGAGAGCATCACAACACACGCGTTTTATTCAGTCAAAATAAGGTGAGTGACAACATTGTTTCACGTGTTATTTATGGATTTTGTTGTAACTGTTCTAGAACACACTGTGGAAAATGTCTACGCTATGTTCTGATAAATAAACTCAGCCAGTGGACTGATTTCAATACAATTGTGTTTGGGGGACAAACGATTGTAGGCTACTTATTATAGTTCATTTTATAGTCATAGTGTAATCTTTTATGTTGTTTATGTTTATATTTAATTGTGATCTCATACTAATCTTAGTCCTCTAGAATAGTTGCAAAACGTGCGGAACTGGGCTGCGGTAACTCGTGTTGAAATATTTGAATAACTGATCATTTGATGTAGTTTTGTTATAGCCGACTGTAAAAATATTTACAGCAATAACAGCTTCTTTTAGAGATCTCAGTGTAACCGGATTAGAGTTTATTAAACAGTTAAAGATGATGATTTTACCGGCTATACTGATTATGATTGTAGACCTGCAGTGCATATAATTAGAACATATATTTTACAGATAATTCGAGTATAGTAATTGAATATTTCAATAAATATGTGTCTGATATATTCTAGCTTATATCAGTTATATGTAACTTATACAACTGTTGTCAGAATTTTAAAAAATACCCTAAATAACATATTGTGATGTTAAAAACATTACGGAATAGCACATTGTACTTGCCATTACATTGTATTATTTTAATATACTAACTTTTTTGAGCTATTAAAAGTCTGCAATGTAAAATCACTGTAAAATGTACTGAGAATAACACATGTGGTAGCCTACAATTGAAGGCCAAATGACTTTGAAACTTTAATCTTATACAAAATTAACTTTCTAGCAACTGTTTATAAATTATAATATAAAGATATAGTTTTATGAACATAAAACACCATAAGGATTACAATACACAACATTAAAACGATACTATAAGAATGAACTAAACAAAATACGATTGGGAATACCCCTTACTCACTAAATCATATAAGGGGGTTTGCTTTCTGTAATTTTAACATATTTAAACAGTATATTTATCTTTTAGAGATCTCAGTGTAACCGGATTAGAGTTTATTAAACAGTTAAAGATGATGATTTTACCGGCTATACTGATTATGATTGTAGACCTGCAGTGCATATAATTAGAACATATATTTTACAGATAATTCGAGTATAGTAATTGAATATTTCAATAAATATGTGTCTGATATATTCTAGCTTATATCAGTTATATGTAACTTATACAACTGTTGTCAGAATTTAAAAAAAATACCCTAAATAACATATTGTGATGTTAAAAACATTACGGAATAGCACATTGTACTTGCCATTACATTGTATTATTTTAATATACTAACTTTTTTGAGCTATTAAAGTCTGCAATGTAAAATCACTGTAAAATGTACTGAGAATAACACATGTGGTAGCCTACAATTGAAGGCCAAATGACTTTGAAACTTTAATCTTATACAAAATTAACTTTCTAGCAACTGTTTATAAATTATAATATAAAGATATAGTTTTATGAACATAAAACACCATAAGGATTACAATACACAACATTAAAACGATACTATAAGAATGAACTAAACAAAATACGATTGGGAATACCCCTTACTCACTAAATCATATAAGGGGGTTTGCTTTCTGTAATTTTAACATATTTAAACAGTATATTTATTGCCTTGTTAAATATAATATTTTCTCCATAAATTACACTTTAAAAAAATGCTGGGTTAAATACAACCCAGTGCTGGGTAAAATAGGGACAAACCCAGCAATTGGGTTGGGTCAAAACAACCCAATTGCTGGGTTTGTCCCTATTTTACCCAGCATTTTTAAGAGTGTATGAATAAAAATAAAAACTGTTTATAATAAATCATAAATATATGCATATATTTAATGCAATTATACATTCATACTTTTTATTTCTGAAATACATATTTACATTTACCGTTAAAATACATGCATTGACATAATATAATTTTTCAGATTTAAAAGTTTTTTTACTGTAGCATTTTCACATTCTTATTACATTACTAACTTTTTACAGTTAAGTCAGTAGTCTAATCTTTTTTTGAGAAGGTGGTAGAGTTTGTATCTGACTACAGAAAGTTTCCTTATTAAGACCATGATTCAAATCTTGCTTCAAATATTTTAGATTTCGGAATGATGCTTCAGCATCCTGGTTTGGGTCCCTCGGAGATCAGTGCGACTGCTTTGGTCCCCTGCCTCTCCCCGCCCGGCTCACTCACGCTGGACGACTTCACCAACTTCACTCCATTAGTGAAAGAGGAGCTGCGCTATGCCATTCAGAACAAACGCCTGTCCAACGGCATGAGCACCCTGACCACTGACCGAGCGTGTATGAACACAGAACGCCCCACTGAACTACCTGTGATGAAGCGTGAGGTAAGAACGACTAGTTTACAGTTAGAATATTGAATCAAATGTGCTTTCTTGTATTTCACATTAGTTATATTGAGTAACACGCATGTAGAAAAGCCATGCTTGCACAATTCACTTGTTCATCCACTTGTGGAGCTAATTCAGAATCATTAGGCCGTTTCGCTTTCATAAAATCAATATGTATTACACACTAGGTATATTTGAACGTATGTGATAAATATTGTAATTTCAGACTAATCCGGTGGAGAATGAAAGGAGAAAAAGAAGGAGAGAAAGAAACAAAATTGCAGCAGCGAAATGCAGAAACAAGAAAAAGGAGACAACAGACCATTTACAAAAGGTATTCTTTATGTTATTTTCTCTTTATTATATTTAAGCTTAATTTAAAACATTTTATTTTTGTATTATTTTTATTTGTTATTTAGAATGTATATTTAATATTATTATGATTTTATTTTTTAAATATGATTTTATTTACAATATATTTTCATATTTCTAAAAATATTACTTCTTGAATTGTTCACTCATATATGTTCTATAAATGGCTTTTATTTTAATTCAGGAGTCCGAGAAGTTGGAGTCTGTCAATGCTGAGTTGAAAGCCCAGATTGAGGAGTTGAAGAACCAAAAGCAGCAGCTAGTTTATATGCTCAACCTGCATCGGCCCACCTGTATTGTCCGTGCTCAGAACGGCCAGACTCCTGAAGACGAGAGGAAGCTCTTCATCCAGCAAATCAAAGAGTCCACCCTGCAGGGTCTGAATCTTACCACAAGTGGACCAACACACACCTCAATACCAACTAGCTGTGGGCATCTCTAAATCACAAGCTGTATAGGCAAGAAGCTAAGGTTTGGCAGTCCTTGCCAAGGAACGCTGGAAGGTTCACCCACGTTATAAAGGACTAAACACGGGCGCCTGCCATGCTGCCAGTTAAGGTCGATCTGATGTACACTGAAAGAGACTGTTAAAGCACTAAAGTGTCGAAGGACTTATTTAAATGTGTTCGTAATTGTATGTATGTTTAACATGATATGCTTTTTATATGCACCAAAGCCTAATGTCATGTTGATGCTAGAACAACATGATTTCATTTATTTATCAGCTTGTTGGTTAAATGAAACCCTGGCGGTGTGTTTGACAGCAAGTACTATTCTAGTGAGAGGAAACAAATGTAGTAATTTGCGTGTATCTTTTTCATTTATTGGCAAGACATACAGGGTGACGAAGTTATTTAGTTACATATTTATCTGTGGCCTCTGCCTTGTTAGGTGTCCACATAACCTGCCACATGAAGTATTTCAAGCTGCTACTAATCGCTCAGGACTTGGTCTATATATATATATATATATATATATTGCAGGAAACTCATTAAATAGACAGATAAAATAACAGGGAAGTCGACACGGAGTGGACTTTGAGACAACGAGGTGTCCCGCACACTACTTACAAGGAAGTTTCTACCCTTCATCACTGAAAGCCTGCTTGCTATGACCTCAACCGTCTGACTATGTTGTTGTTACAATGCTGTGAGCAGGAAGATCTGCATTTGTCAGCCTACTGTAAAAAAAAAAAAAAGGAGTGTTTTGTGCTATTAGCAAGGACATACTTATTTTCTGATATTGCATTTTTCATATACTGTAGCTGTGTGTTGTTATTGTCTAGATGCACAAACCTCTACACTCCCAACTGGTTAACGTTCTGACAAGGGTCTGTCAAAATTAAGAGCGAACCTCCAGTAACATTAATAGAATGTTCATTCAAAGTTATGTGGTCTTTAACAATGTTCTCAAAACCACCTTGGAATATCTTTTCCTGAAACGTTTAGTTGGTTAGAAGGTAATGTTCCCATAATGTTTGCAAACGGTTTAAATGGAGCGTCCCCTTAATGTTTTCTCTAACATTCGCATAACCCAGGAAAATAATAATAATAATAATAAATCAAATAAAAAACGGGACGTTTTAAACTTTCAGAGAAGATTCAGAAATAACTTAATGGGAATGTTAGCAAAACCTACTTGGAACATATTTTTGTTAGCTGGGCTGATCCTAAAGAAAAAAACTTGAAGTAAAGCTCTGTCTGGTTATGTTCCTAGATCATGTGTCAAGCAATTTTAGTGTCACGTATTGTTGTTAGTGAAGAAACACATACTGCAAGACATCTGATCAGGCCTGTGACTGCATTTCCTAATATTACAGAAAGGTGTACTAAAGTATAAAAATCGCTCCATTTATATGAAACCGAGGAAAACACCTAATCTTTTCACAAACTTCTCCTTCATGCTTAAATTTATGCATAGTTGCATTGTTTAAATGTATGTTCTGTCATGTACTGAAAGGTTAAGTGACGCAGGCGTCAAGAAGCTTTTTTCCTCTTTTTTTGTATTTGTTTAAACAGGCATATCACAAAATGTGGTACTACTGACATTAAATGTGTAATGAAAACATGCGTTCTGTTTGTGGTTAAATCCAAATTTATCACATCATTGGTGTCCATGTCAAAGTGTTCAAGTGCAATTGCTACCAAAAGTCATGATTGAGAAGATAATGGCCTGTAAAATTCAATTACATATTTATATGAAATATGTATGGCTTCATTTTGACTGTCTCTTGTTTGTTTTTGATACTTTATTAATAAAAAAAACTATACCATCTATAATTGAGTCATTCTGTGCTGGTTTTATTTAAGTCAGATGTGATTTAATACAACTGAATCAACCTGATTACATCAGATGAGACAACACCTTAACATTGTTTGCCTACTTTTTAAAGTGTACTTGAGTAATTTGTGGTAGGGCAAGTCTGCACATGTATAACCTGAGAGACATGCCAATTGTAACCATGAGATTGATCGAGTTCATCCTGCCAGAGAGCAATGATTCAGCATTTTCTGCTGATTTAAATGTTTCTTTTTGAAGGTGGGTGGATTTCATACAAGGGAAACGTATTATTATTGTTTTGGAACTAATTAAAAGTGGGAATTGCATCAGAAGATGGTAATCTTAAAAGCCTCCTGAAATTCCATGGAAAGAACAAAGCTGCTAGAGAACTCTTAGCTGTGTGCTTATTATTACTATCAATCTTATTATTGAATTCATCTAAGTTAATAAAAAGCTTCGCAATCTTTCATTGCATGCCATCATTGCTTTGTACTCCACCCTTTCTATGAACCACAATAAAAACAGTCGCTTTTGGCCTTTTTATTTGTGTTATTTTGTTTGCACACATCCCTTAAAGTAAAAAAACATATGGGGCAATCATGTCCGAGTTGCTGCTCGTTGCTTAATCACTGCTGATGTGGACTGATGTCAGACATGTGATAGTGAACTCTGAGAAATGACTCTCGGATAACTTCCACCTCTTCCACCTGAGAACATATAGAGCCCATAATAATCATGAAACACTGTATCATCATCACCGAGAATTAAACACTCTTTGTTCACATTTGTTTCCCAATCAGTGCAATGAAACGAAACTGAATCACTACTTCTAATCAAAGCTATTCAACTATATTACACTTTGGAAATGACCAGAATACATAATACGGAATTGATATTTTTTAAAACAGTATAAAATGATTTTTAAAAAAGTTGTAACGTTGACTTAATAGTTTCAAAAATATACAATTGCAAATGTTTTGAATGCGTAATAAAACCAAGCCTTTATGAAATCTAATCTAGAATATCTATTTGACATGCCTTTTTAAACACCCAGATTCCTAACATTGTGAACGGACTTTCACCATATAACACAAGTGCACTTTGCCCTGCCTGAATATGAACCAACATAGTCACAGCCTTTGGTAACAAATGCAATCAGAGGAAACTTCACATTCTGATGCAAGCATTAAAACTGTTGCAATGGAATCTACAGATGCCAAATAGGGTGTTGTAATGCTATTTCAAGCATCTCCTTTAAACATTATTTTAATGATAGTGCTTTTAAAGTTTTGATGTAATGCATTCATGACTGACAGATTCTTAACCTATAAGATCATTGGAATGCTTTATTCATTCATTTTTAACGACCATACTATGCCTATGGAACATTATTTACAGTTTTACAGCTCATTAAGAAATGTCCCTTCTTTTTTATTTTGGGGGAGCTCAAGGAAGTGTAGGTTCAATGGGAACTTCAGTGTCCACATTCTTGAATTTCCTGTAAGGTTTCCAAGAGTTTTGAGAGGCGAGGGCAAGCACCTACAGTCGCTACCAGGAACTTACAGAACAGGAAGGAAAGGTTACCACAACAGAACTATTTTTCTGTTTAAGACACACCCCTAATTTCCCAGTTCACAAAGCGTATTTGCATGCTCCTCTATTCAGATTTCAAAACATGTGCACTTTAAAGACAATGCTAAACCGTTTATGATAATCTTCTCTGCTTCCTTTTACTATCGTGTTGTGACAAGAAGAGATATTTACAGCTCTGACCCAACCTGAGTTTTAGAAGAGACATCATTTCTAGAATATCGATCAGACTGGTCATACAAACTGATGGCTTTCATTCAGTGTTGCTACAGTAGATGTAGATAATTAAAGCTACATTAATTATCACTTTAATTTAAAGCAGCTATGTCTATTTTCAGTAGATTTGCATATTATAAATATAATCGATTATATATATATATATATATATATATATATATATATATAGATAGATAGATAGATAGATAGATATAGATGCAATCTAAATATAAAGATGATATAAAATACGCCGAAAATGTATTTAAAATGCAAGTTGATTAGTAATGTGTCCACTAGAGGGCATAACAATCAAGGAATTACACAAACAGACGCTGAGTTGCAGCATGCACTGGACTCTCATTTCCGCTTGTTTAGATGCAGATGCGGACAGGAACACTGCAGATGTTTTGTAATACTGCAATCAGAGGTGAAGTTTGCGGGCGGGATGGGGGGAGGAACCACCCAATAACCCAAATTAGCAAGTACATATATACATATAACACCCTAACATATAGGACTATTATAATCTTTTTAAAATACTCATGACCACCTTTACTAGAATTGATCACGTTTTATTGCAAGCTTATTTATTGTGGTAAATTTGGTCTAACTTTATAATAGATAATCTGTTAAGAGACTAGATTTTTCCCTATAGATTTATATTACAACTGCAGCACTATTGTTTCTAAATGTGCAGGCTGTTGTTTTTCATAACAAATGCTATATTGAATAACAATAATAGGCATTATTGGCCTGGTAATGATTAATAAGGCTAGCCTTATTATAACAAATGCTACAGTTAAGAGTTATGGTACATTTTCATAAGACCAAGTACAAGTCGGAAACGAGAGCCATGTGTAAATGGAAAAACCTGGCCTTCAGATATTCCAAGAGATGGCATAGATTAAATCCTTAAGAGCCTGATGAACTATTAAGGAGTAAGAAATAAACAATATCAGTATTAGAAAATGTTAAGTTAGATGTTGAATTAGAACATTCTGTCAAAGTACAGACTATAAGTGCCTAAATAATATAAAATGCATTATATATGCTATGTAAACAAGTAATTGTTAACTAGGCTATTATTACTTTATTGCAGTTATGTTATCAACCAACTGTGCATGTGTGGACGATAGCACAAAAAGACCATTTTACAAAAATAAACCTATGAGCAAACAAACAAACAAATAAATAAACCTTATGAGGGAGTATGACCCGGGACTCCACTAAAACAGTTCACACTTCAACCCTCCCCAATGTTCAAACCAAATCTACGCCCTTGACTGCAATCAAATTGCAATCAATAACTTTTGAAGCAGAGATAACTGTTGACAATCATGTATGATTTAATTTGTTAAATCTATGTGTATGTATATGACTATAAAACACTGGTTCTCAACATTTTGACTCTAAGATATGTTTATGTGCTTCTGATATGTACCTGATTAATTTCTCTCTCTCTCTCTCTCTTTTTACAGTACATTCATTTCCATTTGCATTTACAGGTTCTCCCGCACCATGCATACCAGAAGACTCGTATGTACTATTATAAAGCTATGCATTGTTGAAATTGCTATGAAATACAAAACTGTGTTTAAAACTTGTGCACTACATTTTGTCACGCCCAAATTAAGGCAATTTTATTTTCTGTAGAAACTATATCCTTTACACTCAACCCACTCAACAACAATTGCATTTGTGCTATAAACATTTATACTGAACATACTAAAGCTAGCTGTTTTATGATGTTTCTCTAGCAGTGCTTTTTGGCTTTAAAGTTTTAAAACGAAAGTCAACAGATTCATGCGGAGCTCTAGGCCTTTTCAGAAGAGAAGAGAAAACTGGAAGAGAAATGTAGAAGTGTGTACCCTGCACTGGTTAGGTAGGTAAGTCAACAGAGGTTTGAGGAAGTGATACATTCAAGAAAAAAATATGACCACCATCTTACCGCAACCACCCCCAGATATGGTTTCAACACAAATGACAGAAAAGACATCATATCCGGGTACTTTTTCTGATTTGGTGACCTCATTTTAATAGAAATTGTATGACTATTTCAATTTCAGTAATGACTGGATTTCATCTGCATCACAGAGTGTATAAACGGAATGTTTTTTTTTTTTTATTAAAATAATTGTTTATTTTTATAATACTTACAATACAACTCCAACAGCAAAACATGATCAAGCAAGACAGAAAAGTAACACTAACATGTAAATTAAACTGCAATGGTTATTTTTTAATAGTAATTAATAATATGCAGACATAAATCTGCTGTCACAGAGTTTTGAAACTAACCTTGGCTATTTTGGTTGGATTGGCTCTCATAAAGCAGAAGTCCATTCTCACATGCCATTCATTCACAGCCAACTAACTGTGGTATACGACAGATGGTTTAGGTTATTAACTTTATCAAAGTAAATACCAAAGTGGATGTATTCACGTGAGGCCTGACCCTGAGAAAACTAACATATGGCTAGATTCTGTATTCTGAACATAACTTGTTACAATGCAGTTTCAAGCAGGACTTAGTAATTCACTTGTATGAACACACTGCATACTGAACACACAATGTAATACTTTAGAATAAGAATGCTAGTATGCATAAATCCCTTGCATGATTACAAGTATAGTTAATTTATGCTAAAGGTAAATGGAGGCATCGTGGGCATCAGATGTGAGTGTCTCTATCTAGACATAAACTCAGGTGACACTGTGCCTATGGACCTTGATGTTGAGGTCATACCACAGTTCAAGACAGGGCACAAAGGCTCATGGGCTTTGAGGGCATCTGTCAAGCGTTGCTGTTCCTCTATCAAAAGCTGGACTTCCTTCCTCAGCAGGCTGTTCTCCTGTTCCAGACATTCATACACCTGGTTACAGAAAATGTCAGTATGTCAAAAACCACATCAATCAGATGCATCAATGTGCATTTGATGTATTTTCCCACGCCTGCCCACAATTATCAACATATGTCTGCATGGTGAAAATACACATTATAATACAACAAATGCAAAAATCTGCATATTATTTATATTTTATATAATTTGCCAACCTCATGCAACTCATCAGCTCTCTGGGTTTGTCTTTTGCGGCTCCTCTGTGCAGCAACTCGGTTCTTTTCTCTTCTTTTCAGCCTTTTCTCATCATCATCAGAGCTCTGAATCACAGTCATATGTTATGGTTGTTAGGATGTGTTGTTTCCTGAATATTTTACATTAATGTTCAGTTTGATCTCATCAGAACAGAACAATTCACAAACAGAAACCATAAAATCATTTTGGTCAGGTGGAAATGTATTAGTAATTTATACATTTTTATTTTAGTTTATAAACTTATTTTGTAATTATGTAAAGAAAAGGAAACAAGAATAAATAAGTAACATACCTCACTCTTTCGAAGCAACCGTAAAGCTGGAGCATCATTTCGAGTAAAGTTACTTGTCGCATTGAAAAGTGACATGACAGGTGCAGAAGAGCACGAGCGCAATAAAGACTTCCGTTCACGAAATTGTATGAAAAATTAAGGCGAACAATTATGTCGTTTTAATTAGCGCATAGTTAGACACGTTTAAACGGTCAGTCAACATGCCTCAGTAACATTAGTGATTTCTTGCAAATGCCTTCGGCTGATGTTCTTTGAAGTCACGTGGTGCTCGCGAGAACTCCAATAACTTCTGACGGTGTGATTGTTTTCGTATTTTTAACGCTTTTGGGTCATTCCACGAAATGACTGTCTTTTCCATTTTGAACAGGTGATTTCTAAAAGCTATTTTAAAGCATTTAAACATTCTGTCAGGCAATAGGAATGTCTTTAAGAGTAAAATCAAATGCAGGCAAAATAAGTTCAATTAAAAAACGGCAATACTGTCGCAAATGGATATGCATTACAAAAGATAACACGACTGACAGTTTTACAGTTCATTTAACCATTACTAGCCTTTCGCTCAAAGTTATATATTCCTGCATCTTTATAGAGAAAGAAGACATCAAAATAAAAGAATAGTTATTTGTGCGTTAAGAAAATTGTCAGCTTTTCATCTTTGTTCACTTAGGATACAAAAGGAGCCCTTCTAGTCAATGTTTATTTGGCTAATTTGTTCAATAAAAAGATGTTCAGTGCCAGTTAATTTGGAAACCAACACTGGTAGACCAATAACACCGTGTGGTATGAACCTGGGCCACATCAGCACAATAGTTCTCTAAAAATATAATTTATTGTAATGAAAAAAGAAAGCGGTGAGAAACTATATGCACAAGGTATTTCTTGAATATTTATTTACATTATATAGGTAAGAATCAGCATACAAAACACTCATTTTATAACAGGAGTCAATACAACACTCCTTTACTGCCCTTCTCCATAGCCACACAAAATGATACACACACATACAGATACACGTTAATTTACATCAGTCTTTTGGATGATTTCTGGAGCAGGTACATAATCTGCACTGTATTCGGAATCAGACACAGCTCTTTTGATGGTGGAGGGAGTCCTGTGGTGAAGATCTGGACAGACGTCTCCTACGGAACTGCCGAACACTTCTCTGTAGATTTCCACCGACTCCGCTGAAGGCTGCATGTCAAGTACTTGACGCAAACTATCAGCTGCCTGTTTCAGGCTTTTCAGAGACTGAACAGAATGAAGGAAAATGGAGCATGTTAATTTTATATATATATATATATATATATATATATATACACATACACACACAGTACTGTGCAAACGTCTTAGGCCATAGTATTTATCATCAAAAAAAAAAAAAGTCTTTTGCTGTAGTGTGTCAGTAGGAAATATCAGTTTACATTTCCAAACATTCCTTTTGCCATTAATTGTAACAATCCAGTGAGATTTTTGTATGCACAAGGAGTCTTAACAGCAGCCAGCGCTCCACACAGAGATCTGATCTCACCATCATCCAGGATTACATGAAGAAACAGAAAAAAACTGAGACCGAATAAATCCAGAAAAACCACGGCAGCATCTCCAAGACACCTGAAGAATACTACCTGCAAAGCTACAGTACTGTGAAAGGTTTTAGGTGTAAAAATGCTGTAAAGTGAGGATGCTTTCAAAAATAGATTTTATTTATCAATTAACTTATATTTACTAAATCAGTTCAACATTTGGTGTGACCACTCTTTGTGTTTAAAACAGCTTTTGCCCTAGTTGCACTTGCGCATAGTTTTAAATAAGAATCAGTGCATATTGAATTCAAAGAGTAAATACTACGCAGTGTTTTATTTTTCCTTTTTATTATTGAGTTCCTAAACTCATGTTAAAATGATTACGCTAATGTTAAAATGCCATTTTTATGTAATGCTTGAGTAAAACACTACCGTTCACTTTCAGAAGTTGTTGTAGGGGTGCTTTCTTAATAGAATCAGAATCAGAATGAGCTTTATTCACCACTTAAGTGTGCGCAAACACAAGGAATTCGTTGTGGTTTTACAGGAATTCTTGGTACATACATACATACATACAAATAACCATATACTGTATATATATATGACAAGATAGTTATAGAAGTTCACAGAACTGACTCTGAAAATGACTTCACTGAAAAAACTGTTTCATCTGAGCATGTGGCACTTTAAGCATTATTGTATCGCATATCGAATATCGCATTATTTTATGAGTTATCGCATATCACATTTTTCTTTAATATCGCACAGCCCTACTTAACGTGATTTACTGGATGGGAGGAGTGCTACAAATAATGTTTTGTTCACGCATCAACTGAAAACCGCATATTGTAGATCAATTCTTGGGATTTAACAATCGATATCGGTACATCCAAATGAAAATAGATTAAAATCGAGAAATCTGTATTTTACGATACTGACGATCATGTGCCTGACCACTTGAGCAGTGTGTTTCCAGGTTTGTACAGTAGTATCACAGAACTCACACCTCCACCATGAATAAATCACCATGCAAATGTATTTTTACAGACGTCCCCATGAGAAAGAATTATTGTCTGTCTCTTTTACTCGTCTGCTGACAGAGCTTCAGCTCAAGGTCTTGATGTTCTGCTGACCTTGTTGGCGCTCTTGAGCATCTCCACCAGCTCCCAAAAGCTAATCAGAGCCCTCTTATCCACGCGCTCCATGTAGACACGGAAATGCCCGCGGTACACTGCATTTGACATGATCTCCTCAAACTGAAGTATCTGTGAGAGGACAAGAAACAAATGAAGCAGACGGTGTTATTATTAAAAACACTTGAAAACATGACACTGTAGAGGACACAAGTGGAGTTTCATCTCAAGAACGCTGGGTAATTTATCAGTATCACTGATGCCAGCTGACGAGGATGTTTCTTCTCTCCTTTTAAAGGGTTTCTACACTCCTTTATATTTTTTTCTTGATAGGCAAGGTTTCTCTCTGACCCTAAGACACACAGTACTGTGCAAACGTCTTAGGCCATAGTATTTATCATCAAAAAAAAAAAAAGTCTTTTGCTGTAGTGTGTCAGTAGGAAATATCAGTTTACATTTCCAAACATTCCTTTTGCCATTAATTGTAACAATCCAGTGAGATTTTTGTATGCACAAGGAGTCTTAACAGCAGCCAGCGCTCCACACAGAGATCTGATCTCACCATCATCCAGGATTACATGAAGAAACAGAAAAAAACTGAGACCGAATAAATCCAGAAAAACCACGGCAGCATCTCCAAGACACCTGAAGAATACTACCTGCAAAGCTACAGTACTGTGAAAGGTTTTAGGTGTAAAAATGCTGTAAAGTGAGGATGCTTTCAAAAATAGATTTTATTTATCAATTAACTTCAATTAATACAATCAAACCAATTTTTGCTGCAACCACCCTTTTTGTTTTAAAACAGCTTTTGTCCCAAGTGGACTTGCATAGATTTTTGAGGTAGCTTTGCAGGTAGGTTTCTTCAGGTGTCTTGGAGACGTTGCCACAGTTCTTCTGGATTTATATTCTGTCTCAGTTTTTTCTGATTCTTCATGTAATACCACAGACTGGATGATGGTGAGCTCTGATCTCTGTGTGGAGCACTGGCTGTTGTCAGACTCCTTGTGCATACTGGATTATTACAATTAATGGCAAAAGGAAAAGTTTGGAAATGTAAAATGATATTTCCTACTGACACACTACAGCAAAAGATAGAAATAACTGGCTTAAAACCATTTTTTATGGCAAAAATACTAATGGCCTAAGACTTTTGCACAGTACTGTATATGTACACACACACAAGCATGATAATTATAATACATTTGTACCTTCATAACCGTACTGGCTTGTCTGAACACTGCAGGTGCAGCAGCTGATACATTTCTGATGACAAACTCTGTGAAAACAACGTTTAACAGCTAGTAACGAATACTGCATAAAGCACTGTTGTACAAATTATGCACTTTTACTAAACAAAAAAAAAAAAAGAAAAAAAAAAAGGTGCACACACCTTGAGCTGGGTCTGGCTTTAGGTCTTGTGGCTTCACTGCCTGTTCATGCAAACCCTAAAATAATGGATTAACAGTAAAAACATATAAGCTAAATTCACACAGCAACATTTAGGTCTTCTAAAAAAAATCTAACTGACCTGTTCTCTGAAAAAAAAAACACCAAAGTATACTGTACTTTTCATCCCAGTGTCTCACATGAGTTACAGAAACACAATAGTTTATTTTCAATTAATTATGACTTCTAGTGGCCAGAGGTGGAACACCTAAAATTTTACAACTGTAATAGAATGATATTATGACATCTAGAGGCCAGTGGTGGAACATGTAACATTTTAAAATAATTAATTTACTCAGTGCAATGTTCTCACATAGTTTCAAATATAAATAAATACAAATAATATCCTATAAAAACTAATATTAATATCAAGTTTGTAATGTTATTTCAATAATTGAATTTGTTTGTGATATATATATATACACAGTGGTGTGAAAAAGTGTTGGCACCCTTCCTGATTTCTTATTTTTTTGCATGTTTGTCACTTGTTTCAGATCATCAAACAAATTTAAATATTAGTAAAAGAGAACACAACATGCAGTTTTTAAATGAAGGTTTTTATTATTAAGGAAAAACAAAACCCAAAACTACACGGCCCTGTGTGAAAGTGTTTGCCCCCTAAACCTAATAACTGGTTGGGCCACCCTTAGCAGCAACAACTGCAATCAAGCGTTTGCGATAACTTGCAATGAGTCTGTTACAGCGCTGTGGAGGAATTTTGGTCCACTCATCTATGCAGAATTGTTGTAATTCAGCCACATTGGAGGGTTTTCGAGCATGAACCGCCTTTAGCACAATAAATGACATTCTGGATGAGAAAATAGTAGAGACTGCCTGCAAACGGAACTCTTACCCAAAGCAAATACGCAACAAGGTTGTGCGATCATTAAGAGCAGAGAGGAAACTTCTGGTGAGACATGTTTTTTTTCTCTTATGTGTGTGTGTGTGTGTGTGTGTGTGTATATATATATATATATATATATATATATATATATATATATATATATACACACACACACACACACACACACACATAAGAGAAAAAAAACATGTCTCACCAGAAGTTTCCTCTCTGCTCTTAATGATCGCACAACCTTGTTGCGTATTTGCTTTGGGTAAGAGTTCCGTTTGCAGGCAGTCTCTACTATTTTCTCATCCAGAATGTCATTTATTGTGCTCTCATAGTCTAAATACACAAAGTAATGGTTAATAATGTTATGGCTTGGGTTTGCAAAAAGTGTAATGAGTTCTCTGAAACTGTAACAGTAACTTACCTTCACAATAATCCTCTGACGCCTCGTCCCATGACAAGCCACCAATAACTAGATTTTCTTGCACTGTGAATTCAAAGTTCTGAAAGATAAAAGAGACAAATAAGGTGAATGGAGAAAAAAACAGCAACAACAGAAGAAACGGCAACAATAATAAAGATGATGAAAAACACATTTGAGTAACCTTAAGTGGGTTTTGTGTCTATCAAATTTAGAAAACGAAGTCGATGTCATAACTCCCATACTTGAATACCACAAGCAAAACAGATGGTGTTTCTATGTTAAAACCATGATACACTTGATAAAGACAAAAAATAATTGAACTGACATCTCTTTTATTCTGTTACTAGACTTACCACAACCATTTCTTGCAGCAATTTGGTTTTGTCTTCCTCAGAAATATGGCATTGGCCATCGAGCAACTTTTTAAATAAGTCTTTATAGTTCTCAAGCTGTTCACGAACATGTTTTTTTGACTTGACATTTACTCTACAATCTGCCCCGCTCTCACGATCTTCCTCCATGACTGCCGCTTATTTTTCAAAATAAATCCTGGAAACGGAAGCAGAATGGGTTACAACGAAACAAACCCTGAGAGAAACACTTCAGCGGACGAAGCGTTCCGCCTTCCAGGCAATCGTTAAAGGGGTCATATGATGCTTTTGTAAATATCATTATTTTGTGTATTTGGTGTAACAGAATATGTTGACATGCTTTAATGTTCAAAAAACACATTATTTTTCAAATACTGTACATTATTGTAGGTCCTATATGCCCCGCCTCTCTCAAACGCTTCGTTTTCTACAAAGTCCCTCCTTCCGACAAGCGCAGTCTGCTCTTATTGGTCAGCTGACCCAGTGCATTGTGATTGGCCGAACACCGCAAGCACTCGTCGGAAATGTAACGCCCCTTACCATAATCGTGAGCTTCATCTTTAAAGATAAATGTAAAGACAGTAAATAATGTCATTAGTTTTACCATCAGTTCAAGCCCGAAAGGGGAACAGACACAGTAATGATGTAGTACACAAGCCGCAGTTAAGACAGACTCTACTGTGATGTGACGCTGTCTCTCTCTCTCTCTCTCGCTCTCTCTCTCACACACACACACGCGTGCTCACACACACGTGCTCACACACACACACACACACACACACACACACACACAAACAAACACGAGCAAAGTCAGAATGACCTCCTCTCCTAGGATCACGAAACGGTCGTCCATAAAATGCATTGCTGTTCTGTTGTAAGTCATCTGAAAGATTCCTAAATGCATCTACTTCCTGAAGGCCAAATAAAGTGCTTTTGCTTTCGCCTCGAAACACACAGCATCTCCCTTACATGGCTGCTTCAACACTAACTGCGGTTACTGAAACCACGCTTTCTTTCTTTGCGTGCACATTTGGGCGCATTATGCAAATATTTCCACATAGTGAGGTAGATATGTGGGGGCGTGTTAGAACGAGCCGTTTTAGGGGGGCGTGGCAGAGTCTTAACTTTGATAAAGAATATCTCTTTGGGTTTGAGACTTTAGTCTTTGCAACTTCAGGGATCTTATCTATTCACGAACAGCTTGTAACACGCCAAAGAGAAAGGAAAACTTGAAATCGCATCATATGACCCCTTTAAGACAGATTGAGAAAACAACGAGTGGTTTAATAACACGTTTTATTGACTAATTTACACAGAAACGTGCTAAAAATATTTTATACAGGTGCATCTCAATAAATTAGAATGCTGTGGAAAAGTTCATTTATTTCAGTAATTCAACTCAAATTGTGAAACTCGTATATTAAATAAATTCAATGCACACAGACTGAAGTAGTTTAAGTCTTTGGTTCTTTTAATTGTGATGATTTTGGCTCACATTTAACAAAAACCCACAAATTCACTATCTCAACAAATTAGAATACTTCATAAGACCAATAAAAAAAACATTTTTAGTAAATTGTTGGCCTTCTGGAAAGTATGTTAATTTACTGTACATGTACTCAATACTTGGTAGGGGCTCCTTTTGCTTTAATTACTGCCTCAATTCGGCGTGGCATGGAGGTGATCAGTTTGTGGCACTGCTGAGGTGGTATGGAAGCCCAGGTTTCTTTAACAGTGGCCTTCAGCTCATCTGCATTTTTTTTGGTCTCTTGTTTCTCATTTTCCTCTTGACAATACCCCATAGATTCTCTATGGGGTTCAGGTTTGGTGAGTTTGCTGGCCAGTCAAGCACACCAACACCATGGTCATTTAACCAACTTTTGGTGCTTTTGGCAGTGTGTGCAGGTGCCAAATCCTGCTGGAAAATGAAATCAGCATCTTCAAAAAGCTGGTCAGCAGAAGGAAGCATGAAGTGCTCAAAAATTTCTTGGTAAACGGGTGCAGTGACGTTGGTTTGGTTGGTTAGACGTCGACAACTGTAGCCAAATTCCTTGACACGTCTGTGTGTGGTGGCTCTTGATGCCTTGACCCCAGCCTCAGTCCATTCCTTGTGAAGTTCACTCAAATTCTTGAATCGATTTTGCTTGACAATCCTCATAAGGCTGCGGTTCTCTCGGTTGGTTGTACATCTTTTTCTTCCACACTTTTTCCTTCCACTCAACTTTCTGTTAACATGCTTGGATACAGCACTCTGTGAACAGCCAGCTTCTTTGGCAATGAATGTTTGTGGCTTACCCTCCTTGTGAAGGGTGTCAATGATTCTCTTCTGGACAACTGTCAGATCAGCAGTCTTCCCCATGATTGTGTAGCCTAGTGAACCAAACTGAGAGACCATTTTGAAGGCTCAGGAAACCTTTGCAGGTGTTTTGAGTTGATTAGTTGATTGGCATGTCACCATATTCTAATTTGTTGTGATAGTGAATTGGTGGGTTTTTGTTAAATGTGAGCCAAAATCATCACAATTAAAAGAACCAAAGACTTAAACTACTTCAGTCTGTGTGCACTGAATTTATTTAATACACGAGTTTCACAATTTGAGTTGAATTACTGAAATAAATGAACTTTTCCACGACATTCTAATTTATTGAGATGCACCTGTATACACTAACATCATGGCTAGAGTACTTATTGACTGTCACTGTCAAGAAAAACTCATGCAGTCAACTAACTTGCGAAAGTCTTATCTTCAAGCAATAAACACAATGGCGTTTCCCCGCTTTATAAATGTGTGCTTCAGCCCTACCAAAAAAACACACACACACACACACACACACACACTTAAACCAGCCAAAGCGTGTTTGTTGGTCTCAGCTGGTTTAATTCTTTTCAGCAGGTAGTTCACAGTGATTTAATTGCCATGGTGCAGCACTTGTGTTGTATATCATTGTGTTTATGTAACCAATATGCAGACAAAAGGTTTGCTGCCACACCAAACAGAAATCAATTGCACAGTGAATTGTTACATAACCTAGTCTGTATATTAAGTTATTTTCATGGTTTTCCCTAGGACATAGATGATGTACTTCTGAGAGCTAAAAAGGTAAGCTTTTGTCAAGCCTAAGAAAATAAATCTGATAAACAATAAAAGTTGACTCACTCAGAGGTTGCAATGATGACCCCTTCTGTTTAATGAATGTAATTTTAGGCTGGAGTGAAAGCTCTTGTGGCAGTTACAGAGGGAGCCAGTCAAAAACATAAGTTAAACACAACCTCTCATGTGTCAACCAAAGCTTTGGATGAGAACATTCTCACTGAGGAGTTTCTTGTGCCGTTTAGAATTACAGTGTTCCAGTTGCACACACACCACGTATGCTTACACAGCAATGGACACATGCAGCTTTACTAATATTTAATGTTTTTGATATAGCTATCCTGGTTTTGTGTTCCCTTGTTTTGGCATTCATCCCCTTCAAGGATCAGGGCAAGACTTGCATAGTGTTAAGACTCAGGTGAATATAAAATAACATGACATAGAAAGATTTACATTAAAAGGTTTACCATGCTTTATATTATTTTCGGTTAAACAGGACCTGGAGCCATAACTTCCTTTGTTCCCGAAATATAGAGATGATATTGTTGCAGTTGGGGAGGTAAAGTAGATATGATCTTTTTTGGAAAATTTTCAACAGACACTGCTGGAGATTTTTATATTATATAAATATTATGTAAAATGAATTGACCCAACACCTACCAAACAAAAATTCAGTTTACTTTGATTACAATGTTTATATACAAAGTAGAGAAGTCATTTTAAGGAATGTGAAATTAATTAAATGAAGTGAGAAAATGTAAAGAAGTTCTTAGCAAACTCCCAAGGTGGCATCAATATGACTTAAAATGATTTAGAGTGATTAAAATAAGCCAAAAAAAAAAATCTTTGATATTTGTTTTATTAATTAACTTTTTTTAAGAACTAGAATCTAAATTAATAAAATCTTCTAACTCCATATTTTATCAGGTAGAAATTGTAAAGTAAAAATATAAAGAAAAATACTTATCTAGTAAATTATGAAAAACTGGAAAAGTCATTGATCCTTCAAATATTGTTATATACAACGGAGGGCCTTGGAATCTAAAAGGTTGAGAACCATTGGTCCGGGGATAATAATAATACAAAAAAAAAAAACATTTGAAAATTGTACAAGGCTAGGGAAGCTAGGCCTCACATTTCTAATTTAGATTTTAAATATTGAGTCTCAATTGTACTCTGTAGCTCATCTACTTGTTACATAATGTGGTCTATGCTTGCTAATATTTTTATTCTCTCCACAGATTGGTCTTGACTTTACGCCCTGGTTTGCAAATACCACTCAAGAGCGTGACGAACAGATAAAAGTCTTCATAAAAAAACTTGAAATATCTAAAGATCTGAATTTGCCAGTGTGAGTTCTTACTAGAAAGTTACAGGAAATCATACAAGCAGCTCAGAAATGGCTACATGGTTTGCCAAATTTTAACACTACTTTGCATAGCAAAATATATTGTATACTGAACTGACTCTTCATTTTGTAGTTTCTTTAATGCTCATAACTCAGTCCATTCTTAAAGGAATGTACATTCCCGGTCAGCAGCCAAGGTTGCCATAGCCACAATGAAAGAACTAGGTAAGAGCTAGCAAATCATTGTGTCTCTGTGACCTTTGCAGTCGCAGCTGAAATTCTTGCAGAATTCTTCTTTTATGTCTTTAGGGATTAGACAAGCATTATTGCATAATTTTGCCAGGAAGCCATTGGTTGCTATGGAAGGGGTTCAGGCTGGATTCTTCTTCTCCTTTCTGCCTGTCGTCAACAAAAACGAGCAGGTTGGATAAGGATTCTCATTTAGTGCCATAAAGTTATTAGTATGATAAGCATGCAATAAAGACATATATTAAATAATGACCCTGTTCCACATCACATGCCATTCACTGCAAATGTTAGCACATTCTGTACATATGAATGAACTGGAAATTATATTTAAACTTATACAGACCTTATTATACACTCCTGGGTTATTTTTTTTCAACCCAAACGCTGGGTTGAGCATTTTCAGTGTTTGGCTAGTATTTGTGTTACCCAGCTCCTGGGTCAAATGTAACAACCCAGTGTTTGGGTTGTTTTGCAGCTCCTGGGTCAGACATAACAACCCAATGTTTGTGTAGTTTTTGTGTTACTCAGATCCAGGGTCAGACGTAACCCAGTGGTTGAGTTTTTATCGCGGGGATTTTGCGTCTTCACGAGAGAGCAGTTCTAAGCGCCATCGAATTGATGCATTCTTCGGTAAAATACAGGCTTGTGTACATTTTATTTTATCTATAAAATCGTTACTGTGCTGTATATCGTTCAATTTTATGCAGAGCAACATAGAGGCGAGCGGTGAATGAACTGGAAATTATATTTAAACTTATACAGACCTTATTATACACTCCTGGGTTATTTTTTTTCAACCCAAACGCTGGGTTGAGCATTTTCAGTGTTTGGCTAGTATTTGTGTTACCCAGCTCCTGGGTCAAATGTAACAACCCAGTGTTTGGGTTGTTTTGCAGCTCCTGGGTCAGAGATAACAACCCAATGTTTGTGTAGTTTTTGTGTTACTCAGATCCAGGGTCAGACGTAACCCAGCGGTTGAGTTTTTATCGCGGGGATTTTGCGTCCTCACGAGAGAGCAGTTCTAAGCGCCATCGAATTGATGCATTCTTCGGTAAAATACAGGCTTGTGTACATTTTATTTTATCTATAAAATCGTTACTGTGCTGTATATCGTTCAATTTTATGCAGAGCAACATAGAGGCGAGCGGGGTGAATCACATTTAACGAGTGTCGCGGTCTTTTCACGTGATGGAAAAGCCTGATGCTTTGCATAAAATAGATACAGAAAAAAGATACAGAATATAATACTTTGGATGTTAAAACATGTCCTCAGAGCTGTTTATTGTATTGGCAGGTTATGGAGTCACAGCATGTTTCGGCTATAGAGTGTAACGCAGGGCGGCGGTCCGTTAGCAGTTCCCCGCCGAACACGACTCCAGCTCAGCCTCGGGCACGAGAACCAGCGCCGTTACAGTGGAAACAGAATTACAGAAACTGGTCGATTACACGTGAATTACTTCTGTTTTATGTTGAATTTTTCTTCTAATGTTTGTTAAACTAGTTTAAATATAGGCAATATGTATAGCCTAAAAACTATATAAACAATGCTGTAAATGTTAAATAAAGGAAAATAAAGGAAGTTATCATGCAAACCAGTGGTTGTGTGAAGTATTTTAGAAAAGTTTAGAGGATTTAAGTTAATCTGTAAACATTATTTAATGTATGAAGTAAAAAAATAAGATAGTAATATAGTAAAATTGAATAAACCCTATTAGCTCAGTTAAATCAACCCATTATGCTGGGTTAAAAAAACAACACAGTTTGCTGGGTAAATTTAACCCAAGATGGGTTCTGTCCTATATTTACCCAGTCCTTGGGTTAATAACAACCCAAATTGGGTTGTTTTTAACCCAGTGTTTTTTAGAGTGTACAGACATGAAAGTTTAAAGGGGTCATATGATGCGATTTCAATTTTTCCTTTCTCTTTGGAGTGGCCTTCCAAAAGAGGACGATATCTGCTTCGTCATGCCTAGAGCTGATTCGTGGTGGTTGCTGAGGAAACACTACAACTTTGCGCTGTGGATCACCGGATCGGCTTTTACCGTGGATGAAGCGGAGTCCAGCCCGGGGTCGTCACATGTCCTTCCGGACGCTCCTTCATCGAAATCGCCGGCCGCGCCGTTCTCAAGCCCACCCGCCCTCACGCTAGCCCCCGGCCTCTACTCACTGTAGGCCGCCTCTGCTCACTCTAACCCTCCGGCCGTTCCTCACGCTAGCTCCCGGCCTCTGCTCACTGTAGGCCGCCATGTGTGGCGCTGTTTCGTGGTGAAAGCAAAACTACTTTGTTTGGCCTTCCAAAAATGGACACGACTAGAAATCAGTGGTTAAGTTGTATTTACAACACTGTTCCAGAACACTTCAACCCAAATATTCCGTCATTTGTGTTTTTTTAACCTTAAACCGCATAAACACATTTCATTACACCAAATACACAAAATAATGTTATTTTTAGCAACATCATAAGACCCCTTTAACAAATTTTGTTTTCATTAATATAATGATCCTGTAGTTTAAATGCATAGAGCAAAATGAATCAGATCCCACTAGAACACATTTGCCTCGAGACAGATTCTCCAGCCTTGGGAACGGACAAACATGTAAGTCCTAACCTGTTATAATATTAGAATATTAGAACATAACATGTAAGATTTTCTGTATGACTGAGATGTTTTGAAGCTCACTGTCTGTGTTTTTCTTATTATTATTCTTACTGCTCTAGGTTAGAAATGAGGCGGGAAACATAATGATCTGCTGTGATCACATTGCAAAAGTTAAGGGAATATCTCCAGAAGTAGTTATGGAAGTTACAACACAGAATGCCCTTCGATTGTTTTCTAAGTTAAAAACCTAGAATTATTATTCTTATATTATTTTATTTTGTTAATTAATAAAGTGAAGGTTTGGAGCTTTCAAGCTTTCTGCAAATTTACTGAAAAAGTATCATAAAAGGATCAGTTCGATTAATTAATGAATCTGTTAAGTTGTGTAAGCTGGATCAAAACCAATTCTTACGGTGGCCGAGAGAGCTCAACGCGCTGCAAATGAAAAAACCCCCGCATGCAAATAGAAAAAACGCCAGCAAATTAAGAAAACATCTTCATCACTTTGACAGCACACATGCTGCAAATTCTCACAACACAACCAAATACAGAAACGTGCTGCAAATTCTCACAACACAAACCAAGAAACACGCTGCAAATACAAAACAAACAAACAAAAACAGAAACACGCTGCAAACATGCACAGACCACATCGGAAATGTTTAAGGGAAGTGATTTCTTTGTTTGTGTTGTATTTGCAGCGAGTTTCTGTATTTGTTTGGGTTGTGAGAATTTGCAGCGCGTGTGTTGTCAAATTGATGAAGATGTTTTCTTAATTTGCTGGTGTTTGCATGTGTTTTTTTTTCATTTGTAGTGCGTTGTATGGAAGCCCGTTTCCGCCACTGAATAAAAAATAAAAGAGGTAATTGCGACTTTTTAATCTCACAATTCTGACTTTTTTTCTCAGAATTGCGTGATACAAACTTGCAATTGCGAGTTAAAAAGTCATAGTTGCGAGACATAAAGTCGCAATTCTGAGAAATAAAGTGAGAACTGCGAGATATACATTTTCAATTCTGACTTTTTTTCTCGCAATTGCGAGTTTATATCTCGCAATTCTGACTTTTTTCTCACAATTCTGAGAAAAAAAGTCAGAATTGTGAGATACATTTTTTGAGATTTTTATCTCGCAATTCTGACTTTATAGCTCGCAATAGTGAGTTTATATCTCACAATTCTGTGAAAAAAAGTCTGAATTGTGAGATAAAAAGTCGCAATTACTTTAAAAATTGCATTAAACATATGTAATCTAGCCTCTTACATTATCACGTTAACTCTGACAGAGGATTTTGCAAAAGTCTCCCACATTTCAAGCCCAGACTGAACCTAGCATACATTGATATCGCCGTGACATTTATTATATTATTTTAATAATATGGAATAAAGGGAAAAAAAATTCAAGAGCAAGAGGTAGGCCTAACATTAGCTACCAGACAAAAAAAGACAAATTTAGGCTACATGCTTTCAGCATGTTTGTTTTTTTTTTTTTATTGTTCCAGAATGTTTATATATAAAGTTTGTCTATAGTTTATAAAATGCAATAAATTTGGTTTGAGAATTAAGATACCCCCATTATGTATGGGGAAAAGAAAAAAGTGCCTGAAGCGCCATTCAACGCAGCTCGCATTGTTCCTAGTCTACTTAGCAGTGTAGATGTGCTGTACTGTAGGGCTCGCTCGCCTACTTGCCCCGCCCCATCTGCATTCTCATTGGTCCTTGCCAAGCCTATAAATCTACTCACTGTAGCGGTCGACGAGGGAAAGCGGAATAAGCAAATCCGAGGAGGATGCGCACATCACGCCATCATCACTCGCATGCTGCTGAAGCCGGTAGTGATCGGAAATGTGGCCCAAATTCAAGCTGATGATTTGTAATTACAGTGTCTTATTTGCGTTATTATCAAGTGGATCATCATCATCTCTTTGTCTCATACGCTTACCGCAACCGGAAGAGAATTACACATCTAGTCAAATTTGATACGAACTAGAATCGTGTAGGCCTATGTCTAAGTGAAGGGTGTTAATTTAGTCGAAATGGTGGCAGGTGAGGTTCTTCAGGAGCAGCATGTTCTGCCCGACAGCACACCTGACGGCGCTGTCACTGAAGGAAATACAAACGAGGACAGCGCCTACAAGGAGCTTTCCAATGGATCGGTCCGTATAACGCTGGATCCGAAGGTGCTGGAACAGGAGCTTCCACCACCGGACGAGAAAGAGGCGATGCTGTCCGGTGAACAGAGTAACGGAACGCTGGAGACGAGACTCTACTGGAGGCGCTTTGCCGTTCTCGCGGTGTTCAGCCTCTATTCGCTCGTCAACGCCTTTCAGTGGATCCAGTACTGCATCATTGCAAACATCTTCATGGGCTATTATAATGTGTCAAGCATCGCGATTGACTGGCTCTCCGTGGTCTATATGGCCACGTATGTACCTTTAATCTTCCCCGCGACGTGGCTGTTGGATAAGAAGGGGCTGCGGATGACGGCGTTGTTAGGGGCCGGGTTGAATGCCCTGGGCGCGTGGGTGAAGTGCGCCAGCGTGGGGCCCGGCCTGTTCTGGGTCACCATGACCGCACAGATCATATGCTCTGTGGCACAGGTGTTCATCCTCGGCCTCCCCTCCAGAATCGCGTCGGTTTGGTTCGGCCCGAGAGAAGTTTCCACGGCCTGTGCCGCAGCGGTGTTGGGCAACCAGGTGTGACCTGTAAATGACATGCCATTAACGATCAATTTGGTTAAATATTACTTGACATTTCACATATTATGTCATTTGCTTTTGCATTTAAATTTCCGTACAGCTGAGTCAGGTCAGCATTATTAAATAATTTCACGTTATTATGTTAAGTAGCATTTTCCCTTCTAAAAAAATATCATGCAAAAATGTTATCACTTTAAGAGATAGAGATGATAGCCTACCGGCAATTTTCTCTAATATTATTTTATAATTATCTTAAAGATATAGTTCACCCAAAAATGCAAATTGCCATTCCAAACCTGTATGACTTTCTTTCATTCTTTTGTGGAACACAACAGGGAATATTTTGAAGAAATTTGGTAACAAAGCAGTTTTGGTTTCCATTGACTTTTGTTGTATGTTATTATTTTGGCAGGAACTATGGTAGCCATGGTACATTTTTGTAAGGGTGCTAAGCATTTAAATGCACAGTAATATGAACTCTATAACTTAAAGTGTGACCTGAAATATTTAACAGTGTGTATTTATTAGTCTTAAAGTGTCTAGTGTTTTATTATTGTTTTATATACTGATTGAGACTTTGTGTAATATGGTCTTATTTCTCTTCAGCTTGGTGTAGCCATAGGTTTCCTGCTCCCACCTGTACTGGTTCCCAACACAGCTGACAACAAAGAACTCATGGGCCACAACATCAGCATAATGTTCTATGGAACAGCTGGAATTTCAACTCTGCTCTTCTTTCTAACAGTATTTGGTAATAACTAGTATTTACTAGGGTTGTAACGGTATGAGATTTTCACGGTATCTCAGAAAATATCGCGGTTATCACGGTATATATTAAACCATCATTCTTATCAGTAACAATGACTCTTAAAAGAACAAGAGCAAGTTATTTGAGTGAACAAATCCTTTATTAAAACAAACTTGAATCCATTTTAATGAAAGTATTGAAGTCTCCCTTCTAATTAAAAAAAAAAGAATGAATTAAAAAAACTATATAAAAAGTAAACTTTTATTTTGACGGGTTGTAGCGGACCTTTGAGTTTCAGAGAGTATTTGACAATGGTTTTTCTCAAATAAAACTAGGAAATGTTTATTTACGTTTTCTCTCAGAGAAGCTCTGCTCATGGTTATGTATCTTAGACGCTGAAAACAGCATTTATGTATGCCTACTTCAGTTTGCAGTAGATAAAACAGCGCCACTCAGAGACATGCAGAAACAAGCAGATTATTTATATAGCAGTCTCTTTGCGCTTTAATATTCACAGACACATATCATAACTACTTTCGACTTATCCATCCATCAGATTGCGCGTTTTACGTGACATCCTCGTTATACTGTAAATTCCATGTTCACGACTGCACTGGGATTCCCTCTGCATCACGGAAATCATACGGCCTCAACTTATAACTTTTTATAAATGCGACATACCTTTATCTGCACGGAGGGATGGTGTTCGCGAATATGAGCGAAGATGTTGGATGTATTGCCTGCTTTTGCAGTCACTTTGCTTCCACATTTTTTGCAAATTGCATCCATCACCAAGGACAACCCCGCGTTCGTTTTTTTTAACATACGAAGTATCCCAGATATTTGATGATAACTTTTTTTTTCGGCGGGGAGATTAGATATTATCTCTGTTTCTGTAATTTTCTCAGGTGCATGTGCGTGTAAGCAGCCAAGTGAATGCAGAGTGAAGCAGCCGAGCAGAAATAAGTTGCATGTGCAGTTGTGAGACATATTAGATTTTTTTCATTCATTAAAATATATATATATATATACCGTAGATATGCAAATGTTTACGGTATGATAACCGTGCACGTTCAAACCGTGATAAACCGTCATATCGTTACAGTCCTACTATACATTTTACATTTCACATTGTTACAACTTTTTTTGTAGAACAACTTTATGCAGGACATAAAGATTTAATTGCATCTGATACATGTATTAATGCTTGGTCTAAACAAATCATGGAAAACAACCTTCTCTCATTCAGTCTTCTGCATGCTTTTATGCCATTATAGTTCACAATACACAAACAAGTTGTAACGAACACCTTGCACATGATATTTGCATATAATGATGTAATCTGTCATCAGAATATGGAAAAGAGCTGTTTTATAAACACAGGCAAGATAGTTGTATGCAACAGTGATGCATATTTTAAAGAGTATCAAAATGAATACAAGTATGTTAATCCTCACCACAGCTGTAGACATGTTCAGTAGTTAGATTATAAGAATTAGAAGTTCATGTGTGTCTCTCTCATTCGTTTTCTCAGTCATCAAGGACAGACCTGCACTCCCACCCAGCAAAGCACAAGCTGTTCTCTCCACTGGTCCAGCCGAAGACTATTCATACAAGAAATCAATCATCAACCTCTTCAAGAACAAGCCATTCATTCTGCTCCTCATCAGCTATGGTGAGAAAGACAATTATTTAATACAAAATTAAAATTCTGTCATCCCTTACTCAAACATATGTCGTTGTTAAAATTGTATAATACTTATTTATTGAAAAGCAAGTGTTTTTGGACAGATTTTCATTTCAAGTGTGCTTGTTGAGCCTTTTGGTTCTTGCAAACAACCCAGTGCCACAACTTAACTAAAAGTAATTATTTTAATTAGCTTGTGGCAGTAATTAAATAATTAAAAACTTAATTAGTAATTATTTTAGTAATTATTGTTCCCTGTGCTTTCGCGCACCATACACCATTCATTATGAGATGATTTGTTATTTCGCCATGTATATGGCTTATTAACTTTAACTTATTAACAGTAATAATACAGTATCAACCCTTCTCTATTGCTACAACTTCAGTTTTATTATGTAGAAAGTTCTGCACTTCAGCAAACATTGCCAAATCTTTTTTTCAACATAATTGTTAAATATTTGATATTGTTTTAGGCATCATGACCGGATCATTCTACTCTGTATCTACACTTCTCAATCAAATGATAATTTTTCATTATCCGGTAAGTGGCCTTTGATAAACTCAGCATGAAAATGCCATGTGCATGTGTGTAGGAGTCTCTCGGCATTTGTCTCAGGCGCACTTGGGTACTGTTTGCTGGGAATGGGCGGCTGGTCACCGATTTATTGTCCAGGCTCTTGCAGTTCATTAGCCTCTTTTCATGCATGCCTGCTACTCATAACAGAGTCCAAATGAAAAGACAAGCACTGTGTGAAGTTTGATGTGTCTGAATGTTCTGCAGGCTTTCCCACCAGGCTTAAGTTTAGTGACCACACACCATGTGATATTTCTTACCGTGCATAACACTTCCATATCTTGTTGTGAGATCCATTTGAAAGAGGTGTCCCTGACAAAAGAATGAATGTTAGTCAAAAGTGTTGTAGACCAGGCCCAGAACACATTCTGGGCTTGGTTGCAACAAATCCCTTAAGCTATGAATACCCTTAGTTGTAATTATAAACAAAAGATCGCTAAAGGTTTTCTTGACTTTGGCCTGGAGGCCTGTTGATCTTGCTTTTGTGAGCTCCCAAAATCCTGAAATCAAAGCTCACTTGAGGACAGTATTACTAGTATGTTTAAAAATGATTGCAATGCTAATTTGAACTCTTAAAAACTCTTTCTTTAGGGTGAAGAGCTAAACACAGGGAGAATCGGCTTGACTTTGGTGGTGGCTGGAATGTTTGGCTCCATACTGTGTGGAATCTGGTTGGATCGTACTAAAACCTATAAGTATGTATATCTGCCAAACCGCATATTATTTGAATTGAATTGAAATGGCTTAAGTATTTAACTCCGGCAGTCATATTAGTGTCGGATTTTGATTATTAGCTGCTAATCTTTTAATCTTTTTCACTAGGTTGAGTATATTTATTTTATTACAAAAATTTCTCTTTTTAAGATGCGGTCACATTTTGGCAAAATATTGTGGACAAACAAGATCCATTTTTATTGTCAATAGTTCAGCTATGTATGAAACACAGTTCAGAAAGTTTTTTAAAGAAATAAATACGTTTATTCAGCAAGGATGCATTAATTTGATCAATTCAGTGACAGTAAAGACATTTATAATGTTATTATGTAACAAAAACTTATATTTCAAATACATTTTAAACAATCTATTTCAAATCAATTCCATTCTTTTGAATGTTCTATTTATCAAATATATATACATGCACACACATACTTTTATTTATGTATATGTATATATTTTATTTTATTTTAATATTTATTGATCAAAAGCAAGTGTTTTAAGACATTCTTGTGAACAATGGCACAGTTCTGTGTGTCAAAACCGCAGAAGTGGTCATTGGTCAGGTTTTGCTTCTCTATTGTTGTTTGATTCACTTAAACATGTTTGTGCATGCCGTACATTAGTGCCTCACATTCAAATAGTTTTCACTGCCAGGTAGGTGTATATGCCTCATGTTACTACAATTCTTTTGGAAAGGTTTTTTATGACTGGTTACCTTCCCATTGGCTTCGAATTTGGGGTCGAAATCACATACCCTGAGTCGGAGGGCACGTCATCTGGTCTTCTGAATGCATTTGCACAGGTATGTATAGGACCTGCTCATTCCTGACTTGTTTCATTTTTGTTGGAAGCTTTCAATTGATCATTTCCAAATGCCATGGTAACCACTTTCAGTTTGAACAGCCTGGAAAGATGCAGATGTTTAGATTCTTCTTGAAAAGTCATTGTTATTTGCATATTTCTGTCTCATACTCTACTGTCTTTAATTTTAGGTGTTCGGCATCATTTTTACTTTCATCCAAGGGCACCTTACCACATACTATAGCCCACTCAGCGGAAACATTTTCTTGTGTGCTTGGATTTTCCTTGGCATCATCCTAACAGGTGAATTTTCCTATTTACAGGCTTTTCTCTCATTAATCAGTATTGTTAGTGAAGAGCATTAAGAAACTTCTGTGTTGTTTCTACAGCTCTGATTAAATCAGACCTCAAAAGACACGGCGTCAATGTGAGCAATATAAACAAAGGACAAGCAGTAAGTCCACCTCATTTTTATTTCCAGTGTTGCTTTTCATCACTTTTGTGAACTAAATATGCCAAACACAACGAGGATCAAGATATCTCAGTGTATTTATACTCAGTTTAGTGCAAGATCAAAGTCATAAAGGACAAAAGCCATGCTGTGTGCCTGAGAAAAGGGGCCAAACTAGTCTATTAAAAAATTTAACATTGGTAGAGAAAACAGGCATTTTGCCTTGCAATATTAGAATAAAATGTAATGTCAAGAAATTTGATTTCTTTATATATATATATATATATATATATATACAGTATATATATATATATATATATATACACTGTATATATGTGTGTGTATATATATATATATTCATATTACATCACATCACATCATATTTTCAGTATGATGTCTTTAAAGAATGTTTATTCATCAACTTTTATTCAGATATTTATAATGTTACACAAATTTCTATTTCAAATAAATGCTGTTTTTTATTTTCTATTAATCAAAGAATCTTGGGAAAATGTATCATGGTTTTCACAAAAATGTTATGCAGCACAACTGTTTCACCATTGATAATAAAAAGAAATGTTTTACCAAATCAGCTTATTAGAATAATTTCTGAAGGGTCATGTGACACTGAAGACTGGAGTAATGATGCTGAAAATTCAGCTTTGCTATCACAGGAATAAATTACATTTTTAAATATATTACTGTAGAAAACAGTTGTTTTAAATTGTATTCCAATTTCCCAATATTATAGTTTTTACAGTATTTTCATCAAATAAATGCAGCCTTGGTGAGCATAGGCGATTTCTTTCAAAAACATTCATAAATCTTACCAACCCCAAAACTTTGAATGGTATTGGATTTGGCTTTCGGTAGCCTGTTGTTCAGGATAAACATTTTTGTCAATTTATTGCTGTCTTTAGGGAAATGCAGGTCTTCATTCCAGGTCTTAATGAAATCTTAATTGAACATGTGTTTGTCTCTCCTGAAGGTTCCCACTGAGCTGCCTTCTGAAAAAGCATCCAGTGACGTCAAGCAGGAGTCTTCTAGCTTACCTTGTGAGACTTCAATTTAAGTCTTAAACGTCTCCAACAGCACAGCAGACATCACAACAGATCACAGACTCTCCTGAGATGACTTGAAATCTCCTTATTTTGCTTTAATGTTATGATATTATAAAGAATTTTCAGTGAAAACAGACAGTGATAAGTGTTCACAAATATGCTGTGAATTAATTTCTCCAAATGTAGGCCGAAATGTGCACATACAGTCTGTCTGTATATGATACATGCATGATACTTTTTATTTGTTTCAAGAATTGTGGACCAAATGTTAGGTATTTAACAGGGCTTGTAATGCCTATATGCACAATCCTGTTAGTGTGATTGGAACAGCATGTTTGTTTGCTTCGTCTCAAAGGACCTTTCTGACTGTGTGCTACTGTGAAGCAGTGTTGTTCATTGGTACATCTGCTGATCATGTAATAATTCCACAAAGGCTATAAATTCTCATTTTATTTTTTCAGGATGATGAAGATTGCCCATATGTTAAATGAAGAGTGTTCTGTAAACCGAAATGATCTTTTATGAAAAATTGAGTGCATGGGTAAACATGTGTTTCAGAAAATTAACTTACCATGATGAGACTGACGTCATTTTTAAGTGCTTATGCAGTCATTGTGAGATAAAAGCAAATTTTGTGTAGTGCTTTTTTGACCTGAAAAACATAAAAGAACATTACACTGGTTTAGTCTTTTCCAGAGAGCACAAATCAATCTGTCAGTATGTGTACCACATTAAGAATGTGTTTCGTTCAAAAAGGAATGTGATCCATTTACAAGATTGTGTCGCTGACAGGCCTAGAGAAGTTTAATGAAAATGTCACACCTCAGATGTGTGGTAGAAAGAAGCACTATTATTATATAAACCTAGGTTTGCCGTTTATTAATTTTTTGTATTTTAGAAGCATATTTATTGGAAAGATAGCTTTTTCAGGATATTTTTTGTATTCATTTTTGGTTTCAATTTGTACTGTTTCTACTTAGTATACTTGTTGGTTAAAGAAGACAGCTGTGCGGACTTGAGTTTCACGTGATTGTCACAAATGATGCTGGGAAATTCACTGTAAAGTAAAACTCTGTGCAAGAACTCGTTTGCATTGCAGTCTGGATACTGGAGGAGTGGAAATGTGTCATGTTTCTATCACTGCTGTTGTAAAATAATAAAAAGAATCTTGTCAAAATTAAGTTATGCTGTTTGCTGATTTAAAAAAAAAAACTTGTTCAATAAAATGTGAAATAATAGACGTAAATATATTGCAAATGTTTGTCATTTAAAACTGTTTTTTTTTTAAAAATGTGATCATTATGATGATTCTCATGCAAAGAACTTCCATCCTAAAATTTGCAATGGCATCTATTTCAGGATATTTTTTGTATTCATTTTTGGTTTCAATTTGTACTGTTTCTACTTAGTATACTTGTTGGTTAAAGAAGACAGCTGTGCGGACTTGAGTTTCACGTGATTGTCACAAATGATGCTGGGAAATTCACTGTAAAGTAAAACTCTGTGCAAGAACTCGTTTGCATTGCAGTCTGGATACTGGAGGAGTGGAAATGTGTCATGTTTCTATCACTGCTGTTGTAAAATAATAAAAAGAATCTTGTCAAAATTAAGTTATGCTGTTTGCTGATTTAAAAAAAAAAACTTGTTCAATAAAATGTGAAATAATAGACGTAAATATATTGCAAATGTTTGTCATTTAAAACTGTTTTTTTTTAAAAATGTGATCATTATGATGATTCTCATGCAAAGAACTTCCATCCTAAAATTTGCAATGGCATCTATGTAGTTTCTTATTTAGATGTACAATTTATACTGAGAAATTAATATCATGAAAGTGTAAAATATTATTCTAACAATATTTAGTTTCCATTCAGTTACATATTTTCTACTCATTACAGTACTGTGAGGTAAGATTTATTTACTGTAATCTAATTGCTATTTCTTTTTTAAAATATTTATTAATTTTTACACTTAAAAATACACAATTTTTCTCTGAATTTTTAATGGGCCTACTACCACTCTCTTGAGGCCACATGAAAATGTTATGATGATTCTCATGCAAAGAACTTCCATCCTAAAATTTGCAATGGCATCTATGTAGTTTCTTATTTAGATGTACAATTTATACTGAGAAATTAATATCATGAAAGTGTAAAATATTATTCTAACAATATTTAGTTTCCATTCAGTTACATATTTTCTACTCATTACAGTACTGTGAGGTAAGATTTATTTACTGTAATCTAATTGCTATTTCTTTTTTAAAATATTTATTAATTTTTACACTTAAAAATACACAATTTTTCTCTGAATTTTTAATGGGCCTACTACCACTCTCTTGAGGCCACATGAAAATTATATATACAGTATATATATATATATGCACACTGTGTATATATATATATAATAAGATTTCTTGAAAGACGTTTTAGGAAGTAACTAAATCTGTATTAAAATATTATGATGACGTTGAACATATAGTTAGTAATTAGTAGGCCTATAAAGTTTACAAGAAAAACAACAATAGATCGCACACGTAAAGCTGAGATTATCTACAAAACAGCACGGAGTATGTACACAGATTCAGCTGTTCAGGCTGAATGAATTCCAAGTCCAGTCTTTGATGAAATGCAAACCTTTAGAAGGGTTGGAGCACTCTCTAGTGATCATACAGGACAGTTGTCATTTGTCACTCATGACTAAAACACCATTCAGTTGGAATTAAATGCGCTTTAGATGTGTTTTATCGCAACAACTGTCTTGTTTGGCTTTTTTGAACTTCACCTTGAAGGAAGAGCAGAAGCTAAAAGCAGTCTGAAATAGTTGGGTAAGATATATTTCTTATTTCAGACACCTAGAGGAGATAGAATTGACAGTCGAAATAGAAATATACTAAAATATAGAAATATACAAAATATATTTAAATAACATAAAATGTTTGATCTTATAAATCATATAAAATATGATCACAGCTAATGAAATAAGCACATATATAAAATTGATACTTTATACTATTTATAAAATAATCATTCGTCAACCTGGTTCAAGCCTTGAAGCCTCTGCTAATGAGCTGATGAGTGGGTACAGGTGTGCTCTATAGGGGAAACATCCAAAATATGCAGCACTGGTTGGAGATGGGAGATATCTGAAAGATGCTTCTGTGCCCGAACAATGAGTAACAGGGCGTTGTTACATACCACCACTACTCAACAGGAATAACAGGGCAACAGGAATAAAACATTTTTATTTTCTTATGAAATTGTAATTAAATATAAGCTAATTTCATATCATCCATATATTTTAGACACTGGGTATTTCTTCTTTATTGGTAGAACGACACTCTGAGTTAGGGTTAATATAGTTAGCTTAACTAACTAAAACCTTAAAAATGCATCACTGTCACTTGAACTAAAATAAAACCGAAATAAATAATAATAAAAAAAAATTCAGCTAGTTTTCAAGGAAACATTTTTCATTTAGTATAACTTTAATGTACTAAAATACTAAAACTGAAATAAAAATGACTAAAAGCTACATAGGCATAAATAATAAAAATAATACTAAAGCTTGAACTAAAATGAAAAAATAATAATAATAAAAAAAGGAGAAGATTCAAATAAAAACTAATTCAAAATAATAATAAAAACCACACTAGTATCTCAATGACACTAAAATAACACTCCTGTGAGTTTTTACTTTCACGTGTTTTGAGGTCATTTTTAACGGAAAGAATGAAAAGGTGCAACAATTATTTTACTTATTAGAAAAAACGTAATGCCCTCAACGTTGGGCATTTTTTAAAATGGTATAATATATTTTTATAGTTTGGGTTTGACATAGTACACTATCACTTTAAATGCACATTTTAAAAGCTCACAAACCCCCCCTGCTGGATACACAACGAAGGTTCACGCCCATTTCCGCCACTTTGGCCAATCACGTGCGGATCTATTGCCCTTATATGGAATTGAACCCGCCTCACTTTGTTGCTTCATCCAATGAAAAGCCAATAGAACGTGGTTGGCTGTAGTTTATGGCGATACAATAACAGTATCAAAAAGCGCTAGAGTGAGTGACCATTGCTGAGACCGTCAGTGAAAGCGGTTACACGCCTTCTCAGGAAATCAGATCATTCATTATTAACATACTCTACAGTCAGGTGTTAAATTATTCTACCGTGGATTATTTCGCCCGTGTTCCCTCCGCAGGAGTCGGACGCCTCATCGGTGTTATGTTCTGTGGCACCCTGAGATCCGGAGCTGATCGCCAACTACAGTATGCGGTTTACTGGGAACATATATGACCATTTCTGATCTGAAGCTCACTCAGTAGTTTGCTACAGATATGGTATCGCTGACCATTTTTCTGCCTTTGGCTCGTTTTCAGACCTCCTGAATTTTTACACTTGAGCAGGACCGAGTGGGTTTTGGCACATTAGTATACATGCTCGAGGCGCAACATGTCTTTGTACATGAGTGCTGGGCAGTCATAACAAAACAAGGGGAAACTCCCCTCCGAAGACTCCTGAACAATGACCGGACCAAGCGCCACCAGCAGCGGCTCAACGGCCAAGAGCAGCAGACACGGTCGGTCTAAGAGCAGCAGTACTTACTGTCACACTACCGGTCCGGCTGCTGAATCCTCCTCTTCCACTGCCGCGAACAACACTGGTAGGTCGTCCGGTGAGGAAGAGGAGAAAGACGGCGGGGTCCCGTTTTTCGTGAACAGGACGGGCTTTCCAATAGACACCGTCACCTGGGACAGAATGTGGTCACATGTCACCAGAGTTCATCCTGATGGACAGGAGATGGTGGATAGAATACGAAATGCAACACACCTCCCTAAAGTAAGTCGAAAGTAGTGGATTATTTATGTAGGCAGTGTCTGAGTCTCAAAACCCAGTGAGCTGTATGCCTAGACAATATTTTGGGTGTCATAAAGATGTCCAAAAATGCTGTCTTGATAATGATACCCCAAAATGTCATGTATATGTGATACACAAAATGTTGATAGGCAGCTTGTGAAAAATGTGGTACCCCAAAATATATAAAAATGCTGTCTAGCTATGGCAACTTATTTATATAATGTCCAAAAGTGCTGCTATGTTTGGCAAGTTACTTGGTTTTGAGAAACAGCCACTGTATGTGTGTTTGTACAGATGTACAGTTAAAAAACAATTGATGCAATGGATAAAAAAAGGACAATTGTCATACAATTGTTTTACGTGTTTCTAGACATCTCGGAAGTACAATGGTACATGACTCTAATAATTTTTTACCTTGGTATATATTAAAGTTTTCATAGATGATACATCACTGTACTATGGTAAACACATCTTCTCTGTCAAAGTAATATTTGACATAGTAACGTACAAAAGTTTGGGGTCAGTACTAACCATTTTTGTTTTTTGTAAGGAAATGTAATATTTGATTTAGCAAGGATGCGTTTAATCGATTGTACGTGTCAGTAATGGCATTTGTGATGATAAAAAGTATCCCGTTTACCACAAAAAATATTAAGCAGCACAACTGTTTTAAACGTTAATAACAAGAAGAAATGTTTCTTGCAAACCAAATCAGCATATTAGAAGGATTTCTGAAGGATCATGCAAGACTGAAGTAATGGCTGCTAAATATTTAGCTTTGCCATCACAGGAATAAATGAAATTTTAAAATATATTAAAATAGAAAATGGATATTTTAAATTGTAATAATATTTCAAAAATATTACTGTTTTTACTGTATTTTTACCCATTACTTTCAAAAGCACACTCACAAAATAAATCAACAGTTGAACCTCAAAATTGGCTTATATATGAAACCTTGGACACATTTACCAGAATAATGTTTATATATAAATAGCATCTCACAAACTGCCATTTGTGTGACCCAGTTTCCACCAAGAGGAAGTGCAGACTATGTGACATGTGAGTGGATTTACACTGTGCTACATTGTCCCTTCTCATAAATTTCATTACAAACCAGGCAAATGAGAGATGTGTTCCAACCAATGACAACTATGCAGAAACATGCCTCTGTTAATGCACATCAAATGAGGAATGATGCCATGTGACATTTTAGGACTTTCACTAGGATTAAGGTTGCTGGCATGTCCCTTTGTCACAATTTTGTTTTAACCTCCAAACATAAACCGATCAGACCTGATCAGGATTCATAGAGCATGCAGATGAAGGGCCTCGGAGGGGAATAAAGTGAATCTTAATCGCAGACTACGTAATCCTCAGTGCTCAGACGGACAGCATTCACAGGGTCAAGCTGTGTGTTTATTCTGGCTCTTTTGTTTTAGTTAACACTATTGTGCATTCCAGCATGCTCATATGTGCTGATGCGTGCAGAACAAAGGCGTCTGATTGGTCGAAAGTGTTGAGTCAGATCCCTAGATGTTGAAGTGATTTATTAAGGGACATTCCCCACCAGCAAGTGTTGAACAGGTGCGTTGAGTGACTCCATCAGATCAACCAGATTAGGAGTCACGCGAACGGCTGTGACACTAGCCAGACATGTTAGAGCCACAGAGTGACAGTCCATGGGAAAGAACTCACTGTGAACCTGTGAATGATCACATTGATGGAGAATCAGAGTCTCCAGGACCTTGGATCCAAGGACACTGCAGTTATTATGTAAACAAACCACATAGGCCACCAGTACAGCGGTGTCCATGCTTGTGCAGTTTAACAATATTCAAAAACTAAATAGAGTATTAATTCTAATTTATAGCACAGATGCATTCCTAAAATCATCTTTTGGGTTTGTTTTTTGATACAATCCATTTGCTCGTGTGCTATTACAGATAATCCACATCATTTCTGTTTTTTTGTCTTGGTAAAAATGAATCCCATCTTCCACAGAATTATTAAGCATGCAGCACAGCTGTTTTCAACATTGATATTAATAAGAAATGTTTCTTGAGCACCAAATCAGCATATGAGAATGATTTATGAAGGACTATGTGTGACACTGAATGCTGGAGTAATTGCTGCTGAAAATCAAGCTTTGCTATCACAGGAATATATTACATTCTAAAAGATATTAAAACAGTTATTTTAAATTGTAATAATATTTCAGAGTGTTACAGTTTTTGCTGTAATTTTTATCAATCAGTTGCATTCTTGGTGAGCATATGAAGCTTCTTTCAAAAACATGAAATCATTTCGCCTACCAAGACCTACCAATAATCCCATTTAAATGGTAGTGTATGCATGCGAAATGTAGCCAATCCCTTGGTTTTTGGATGCAATCCATTTGCTAGAGTGTTATTAGGGATAATCCGCATAATTCCTGTTGTTTTGACAGTTGGGCCTTTATCAAATTGTTTTTGGGCCACTCCTTGACATCTCAACCAAAGGTCCCCTGCTAAAAATGTGTTCTTTATGGTGAAAGAAATACATAAATGAATAATAAAGCCAAAATATTAAATGTCATAATACTTACTAATCCACTATTTCTGAGGCCCTATATGATTCTGTCAAAAAGCATGTGTGTATCACTTTGCATACAGCTGGTACATCTGTTAAAGAGGAATGTCTGAAGAACAAATAATGTGGAAACTAGAAATATATCCTTTTATCAACATACCTGTCCCAAAAAAGATTATTTTTCCAAAGTTTGCGTGACTGTAACTCGGAATGACCCATTTGTTTTCTGCAATGACTTTGTTACTGTAACGACTGAAAAGTGTACATCTGTTCTCTTAGATGGACAAATGTTCTGGGCGGCTTGTATCGTCACCTACAGTATGTGAGTCTCAAGTTTCGCTACAGTCCCACGGGTGGGCAGAGGTCAGCTAACGGCCCTGTGAGTGTGGATTGTGGCCTATTTATTGCTGACCTCCTTTCAGGGAAGGAGATACCCAGTTGAGCCAGTGGAGTAGAGCCTAGATGTAAACGAAACATCTCTCAGAGAATTCAGGCTGTCAGAATCAATATTCAGAGTGTCATTTGTATTCAAAGACACTTTTTGAAAATCAACACCGAACTGAAATCCTGAACATAAATTAAAATGAGAACTGTGCTGTGATTAATTTCAAGCAGTGGTTCTCAACTGCTGGGTTCATGTTCTAGACAGCTGGCAACAGGATGATAAATGTAAACTACCTGAGATTTGAAAGAAGTCTCTTATGTTCACCAAGGCTGCATTTATTTGAT
>NW_015505846.1:600791-618144 GCF_001515645.1 Sinocyclocheilus grahami
AATAAAGTGAATCTTAATCGCAGACTACGTAATCCTCAGTGCTCAGACGGACAGCATTCACAGGGTCAAGCTGTGTGTTTATTCTGGCTCTTTTGTTTTAGTTAACACTATTGTGCATTCCAGCATGCTCATATGTGCTGATGCGTGCAGAACAAAGGCGTCTGATTTGTCGAAAGTGTTGAGTCAGATCCCTAGATGTTGAAGTGATTTATTAAGGGACATTCCCCACCAGCAAGTGTTGAACAGGTGCGTTGAGTGACTCCATCAGATCAACCAGATTAGGAGTCACGCGAACGGCTGTGACACTAGCCAGACATGTTAGAGCCACAGAGTGACAGTCCATGGGAAAGAACTCACTGTGAACCTGTGAATGATCACATTGATGGAGAATCAGAGTCTCCAGGACCTTGGATCCAAGGACACTGCAGTTATTATGTAAACAAACCACATAGGCTACCAGTACAGCGGTGTCCATGGTTGTGCAGTTTAACAATATTCAAAAACTAAATAGAGTATTAATTCTAATTTATAGCACAGATGCATTCCTAAAATCATCTTTTGGGTTTGTTTTTTGATCCAATCCATTTGCTAGTGTGCTATTACAGATAATCCACATCATTTCTGTTGTTTTGTCTTGGTAAAAATGAATCCCATCTTCCACAGAATTATTAAGCATGCAGCACAGCTGTTTTCAACATTGATATTAATATGAAATGTTTCTTGAGCACCAAATCAGCATATGAGAATGATTTATGAAGGACTATGTGTGACACTGAATGCTGGAGTAATTGCTGCTGAAAATCAAGCTTTGCTATCACAGGAATATATTACATTCTAAAAGATATTAAAACAGTTATTTTAAATTGTAATAATATTTCAGAGTGTTACAGTTTTTGCTGTAATTTTTATCAATCAGTTGCATTCTTGGTGAGCATATGAAGCTTCTTTCAAAAACATGAAATCATTTCGCCTACCAAGACCTACCAATAATCCCATTTAAATGGTAGTGTATGCATGTGAAATGTAGCCAATCCCTTGGTTTTTGGATGCAATCCATTTGCTAGAGTGTTATTAGGGATAATCTGCATAATTCCTGTTGTTTTGACAGTTGGGCCTTTATCAAATTGTTTTTGGGCCACTCCTTGACATCTCAACCAAAGGTCCCCATTACCCTGCCTTTCCACAGTCTCTTCTGTTCTCTTGCACTGGGCAGATAGAGATAAAGAGGAAACAGTAGTAGATGATTCCCTTTCTCATTTCCTCCTGTGACCCAGTAGCTCTTGCATGTCTCCAACACTCACGGTGCCCTTATTGAAAATAAAAACCAATGGTAAATCCTGCCTGCATTTATGTGTCAAGCTTTGGTCTAATGCTGTTAATGTGTTGTAATAAAGAGATTTTTTTCTATCTTTCATTAATTGCTTCTTTTCTTCTAATGAATGGAGGCTTGTGTGCAAGAGGATGACCTTTATTCATTGCTAATTCTCTTCGCGGTTAGAAGTGTCATTGTAGGGGTTTCAAATGATCAATGAAGCACTGTTTCTATAGATGATAAGGACTTTTCATGCCATTGAGAATCTCCTTGTGGTTACAAAAGTTACCTTGTGACTAGGTTGCCAACTTCAGGAGGATAAAAACAAGTGACAACCTCGAACCTCCCTTTCTTAATACTACATTTCATTTAAGATTTAAAAGTATAGGTCTGCCTAAAATGAAAATTGTCATCATTTACTTGCCCTAAAATCGCTCCAAGTCAAGTCAAGTCACCTTTATTTATATAGCGCTTTTAACAATACAGATTGTGTCAAAGCAACTGAACAGCATTAATTAGGAAAATAGTGTCAATAATGCAAAATGACAATAGTAAACACTAATTTTTCAGTTAAAGCTCCAGAAATGTTTTACTGTCTTTTTACTGCAGAAAATGAAGGAATATATTTTAGTTTCGACTGTTCTTGTCCATATACAATGAAAGTCAGTGGTGTCCGAAACCACACTAGACTTCATTGACTTTCAGTATATGGACAAAACACTGAGACATGAACAGAAATTAAATGCTGCATGATCACAGTATATGCCTGCAGCTATGTACTTCTTTATATCTGTAACATCTTGTAATGTCATACTGAAGTATCACGCATTATTACACACATCAATTTAGCTTTTGCCAAGGCAGATTTTAACACTGGAGAATTATGACTCTGCATAATTCAAGATGACGCTTGCTCAACTTGATGTTTTTTAATATAGCAACAAATCCAGTTGAAACCCAGCAAATAAATGTTAACTAGAAGTATGTCACATCAATAACGTGACACTAGAATAAAAATATATGCACAAACAAATATTGGGCAAACCTGAATTTACTCCAGTCTTTAGTGTCACATGATCTTTCTAATATACTGATATACAGGATTCTTTGATGAATAGAATGTTCAAAAGAGCAGCATTTATTTGAGATAGGAATCCTTTGTAACAATAAATGTCTGTTAATTTTGATCAATTTAATGCTGAATAAAAGTTTAAGGATATAGTTTGCTAATTCTCTCTCTGTTTTCACAGCACTTCGTGCCATCGGTTCCAAACTTTAAGCCATCGATGTCTGTGCCTGATTGGCTCCATGCTGTCCAGAACTACATGAGAAACTTGCAGTATCCTTTACCCTCCACAAACCGTTTGCTCTGGAAAAGTTTAACTGATGTATTCTAAACCTCTGCTTCTTCTGGATGCATTATGGATTCATGGGCACTCATTTCTTTGGAGTGTCAGTTATGCTTTTTCACTCGGTGTATTTATTTAGTCAGTCAACTTGAGTTACTCAAAGTGCCTTTTTGGTTGGAGTGTCAGTCACTTTAATGTAGAGACATATTAGCATGGGTCTGCATACTTCTGGTTGTCTGATTTTTACAGTTTTCTTCCTCATGCTTTAAAGGCTGCCAGTGAAAATGGGTGGCTTTGATATAGATTAAAGGAATAGTTCACTCAAAATGAACATTTGCTGGAAGTTCATACACCCTCAGGCTATCCAAGGTGTAGATGAGTTTGTTTCTTCATCTGAACAGATCTGAGAAATTTTAGATTAAAATTTGCATTACTTGCTCACCAGTGGATGATCTGCAGTGAATGGGTGCCGTCAGAATGAGAGTTCGACACTTGATTAAAACATCACAATAATCCACAAGTAATCCACACGACTCCAGTCCATCAATTACAGCCTTGTAAAGTGAAATGTTGTGTGTTTGCATGAAACAATCCATCAAGACATTTTAAATTCAAATCATTGCTGCTAATATACGAGTCATCTATCCATAATATTGTTTTCTCCAGTCAAAAAGTTGTCTTGTCTGAATCGGAAGCAAAAACACCATAACAAACAAAAACAGATTTTGTTGTTTTTGATGCGAGAGGACAACAGGGGATGGACTTTTTCACTAGTGGAAGCATTATTATGGTTTATGAACGCAGCTGTTTATTTCACAAGATGTTAACAGATGGACTGGAGTAATGTGGATTGCTTGCGGATTATTGTGTTTCTTTTTTCCAGAAGTTTGAACTCTCATTCTGACGGCACCCATTCACTACAGAGGATCCATTGGTGAACTAGTGATGTAATTCAGAATTTTTTCCAAATCTGTTTGATGAAGAAACAAACTCATCTACATCTAGGATGGCCTAAGGGTGAGTACATTTTAAGCAAATTTTCATTTTTGGCTGACCTATTCCTTTACGTTGGATATTGCCTTGTCTATGCTACTTGATGGTTAGATGACTTCAGCTGCTGTGGCTATTTATATCCATCATTGTGTGTGATTAATATATCAGCATCTGAATTTCCTCCCACAAATACAGCAATGTCTGTGAAGGGTAATGAGTATGTAGGGTTCAACAGGATATTGTTCGCAGCTGTGCATTTTGATACGCACGAGTCACAATGAAAAAACAGGAAAACGAGGATTCCTAAATGAGCCGTACAAACTTCACGTAGCTCCTTAACTGCTGACAGATACAACCATACGGGAACGCAGTTCTTTGAGATTAAGAAAACCAGACCTCTGAGTGGGTAAGTGATGCCATCACTGAGGCATTTCATCATCCTGTCTGTCTACCCCGTCTTTCCTGTTTTTAGTCTTTTCCTTTTCCTGTTCCTTCTTGTTTTACACTTATTTTGTGCTCTTGGTGGACAATCTCTTTTAAAAAGCAGGTGTGATATTAATTTAAAATAGTGCCAACATGCCTTTTTTTACAAAATATAGAGCTTATAACCAGACATGAAAACAAGTTTTAGGTTCATTTTAGATTGAAAAGAAGTCACTGACCCTGTATTGCATCAATCTTATCTCTTTCCAGGTTGATGGAGACCGCCAGAGAGATGATACGAGAATCACTTCCCATCAAATGTCTTGAAGCAGTTATCCTTGGAATGTATCCTTTAGCTTTACTGACAACAGTGTTGTTATTGTTAACAAATACTAAAACTATTAAAAACGGTTTTATTAATAATAAAAAAAGCAGAAATAAAATTAAATATAAATATTGTATGTGACCCTGGACCACACAACCAGTCTTAAGTTGCTGGAGTATATTTGTAGCAATAGCCAAAAATACATTGTATTGGTCAAAATTATCGATTTTTCTTTTAAGCTAAAACTCATTAGGACATTAAGTAAAGATAATGTTCCATGAAGATATTTTGTAAATTTCCTACCATAAATATATCAAAACCTAATTTTTGATTAGTAATATTCATTGCTAAGAACTTAATTTGGACAACTTTAAAGGCGATTTTCTCAATATTTCGATTTTTCTTGCACACTCAGATTCCAGATTTTCAAAAAGTTGTATCTCGCCCAAATATTGTCCTATCCTAACAAAACATACATCAATGGAAAGCTTATTTATTCGGCTTTCAGAATCTGTATCTCAATTTAAAAAAAATTATCCTTTTGACTGGTTTTGTGGTCCAGGGTCACATATGACAAACTGTCATATGTTTAACGACCAAAATTAAACTTATCTATTATAACTTATATATTTAATAAATTAAATAGAAATAGAAATATTACGAGTAATTGTTAAAAAAAATGCTATAATTGTGTACATAAATAATGATTGATTGAATGCATTCTCTCAATTGAAATCAATGAAACATGCATGGATAAATAGTTTACAATAAAGTCAATAACAAGCATTAGAAAATAGATAGATGTGGGTACTTTCTTCTGAAAATGTAGAAATCTAGTGCTTTTTTGTTTTAGTCTTGAACATCCTTCAGTCCCTAATGTATAAATCAGTTCTTATAAAAGTAATTATCTCTATCGGGAACGTGGAGCACAGTTAATTTGTCATGGGAAAGCTCCATTTCTCCCTTTTATTTTTATTGTTGATTTCTCAATTGCTGAATTTGGGATGGAAGACTAAGCAGAGATCTATCAAAGGCAATGTGCTTCAAATCACTGTCTTCCCTCATGATCCCCCACCCCTTCAACTCAGCCCGTAGCTTTTAGGCTCAGTTGTTGCTAGGAAACTAGGAGTCGTAGTAGATTCTCCTGAAGGGAGGCGCAGCTTCCTGTCCATGCAGTCGATGCAGCTGTGCCATTCAGTGCCACTGGGAGGGTGAGTTCTTTCAGGAACTATTAGTGTCAGTTAGCTCATCAGATCCAGGCCAAGGGTTAACACAAGGTGAATGTCATCTTTGTCCGTGCAAATGCCAAGTGCAGCAGAGAAATGTTGTGGAGATCTGCTTTGCAGATTGCGGTTTGTTTCACGAGAGCTGCAGTGAGGACTTCACTTTGAGTTAAGCCCTCATGGGTCATTAGTTGCAAATAGATGCTTTCGCTTCATGCAGATTTGTAGTGGAGAGCGGGAGGATGAAGGGTTCCAGTTTACGTCACTTTGAGATTTGTATCTTTGTGTACAAAACCCGTCTTTTAATCTATAGCGCTCTCAAGGGTTTTTCCTTCAGTCCCAGAGGACTCAAACATCATAACAATGAGTAGAGTATCAGAGAACACTGAGGCTATTGTTGTTGTAAATTTAAGGTTGCTGCACATAAAAAGTTCTTACTAGACAAATATATAAATGGAAAAACAATCATTTTAAACCCTCATTCTGACTCTCTGTGTGAAATGATCCATTTTTAGTCATATGCAAATGTATTTGCCCTTATAACGTCACAAATCCCACAATATCCACCCACAATATCCAAATGAGCCATTTCTACAGTAGAGCTTGATTAAATGATTAAATGTTATGACCCCTTTAAAAATCTGTTTAAATGTAAAAGAATAGCAGAATTCACACCACAAGTATAACGAAATGGTGCTTAAGAACAATATTGTTGGAATCACTTCCAAAACATTTTTTTTTCAGCTAATGAATGATAAAAACATCGACAGGCAATCAGAATCCATTCTGCTTTAAAGAGTTTGAGCGTTTAGAGTGGCAGATGACAAAACTGCAGCGCGTGCTTATAATAAACAGAACTATCATTATTAATGATTATCATTATTGTTATCTTTGTAGTTCTTGGTGTGAACTTGCCTTTACCCAATCAGAACATAACCAATTGTGTGAGCTTGGGGGCGGGGCTATACCTAGTGCAATTCCATTTGTTGTTAATAGTAGCGCAGAAACCATTTGACAACTTAAAAAAACATTTCAGTTGGTTCTGAACATCAAAAAGAAGATATCCTGATAATAATTTTTTCAACTGTAGGGGTCCACGATGGATTTACCCCAAAAAATGGGATGTAAAACTAGTTTAGGCCATATTCTTTTAAACTTTTTAAATCTGCAATGTCAGCATTTTTAATTGTTATATTACAAGGACAACCCAAGGAGAAGTGTTTGGTCTTCACTTATTTTTCATACAAAAACACTGTGTTTTGGAACCTATAGCAGAAGTAATCCCCACAGGTTTGGGTATGCGTGCATTGCAGATAAGAATGTTGAAGTTCACGGCACTGCTGCTGAGAGGATCACATGGCCCTGCTGATGGGTAATGTGATCCTCTGGTGTCTTCTCATTACAACACTGCTGGGGGGTTTTGTGGGTGTGTGTATTTGTGTACACAGAGAGAGAGAAGGAAACTCAAAAGAGCTGCAGACAAACAAAACCATACTGAATGAACCTGCATTGACTTTGAATAACAACAAGTTTTGTGTTCAAAATGCTACAAAAGAATAATGGGCTTGAGTTAACAATTCTCCTTTTGAAAAAAATCTAAATGTAACTTTGCTTTCTCACTGTTTTGTCTTATTACGTATGATTCACCAGTGTAAAAAATTCTTCTGTAAAAAATGTTTGCTTTACTTAACAAAATGTAAAGATTTTCACCAACCAGTAACAATGTTGCTGCTGATGATACCAAGGCCTCAATTACTATTAACCTATTTGCAGCCTACTGTTCGTGAGCCAAATCTTTTATTATTGCTTGGACAAAATGCTGCAGATTTCTTTGTCAAATTGAAATGTCGAATAACAAAACTACATTGAAATTTTAAAACAAACAAATCAAATAAATAAATACAAATAAAAGAAATCTTTTCATATGAACAAACTAAGGCTTTGCTTGTGCTCTTTCCAATTAAAATGAAAGGCAACCGCTGTATTAATCACGATCCAAACAAAGATGCTGCATAAATGCAGCATGAGCAGTTTTTTATGTTCTGACTTTAGCTTTGTGAAACTATACTACATAAAACATCTGCACAAAACAAAAACAGTAGACGGGCTGAATGAGAGCACAATTTCACTATCTGACAACAGGTGGCGCTTATGGAACAGCAGCGATTCAGCGTTTCCTTGGTTACCACTGTAAATAAAGCAGCACTACACTTATGAACACTACTATACTATGTATAATACAGAGGCAAGATGAAAAGAACATTCCATCTAAACTTTCCTAAAGACAGTCAGTTCCCCTCAGAGATACATTCATATGAAATCCCACTCCCAAATGTATCGCGATTCATTTAACATCTCAACCGATTTGAATGTGACGATTTGTGACAACTGGTGTATCGTTACATCCCAACTGAGGAACAGCCTAACTGTTTGTGGACCACTGGAGTTTTTGATTTATAGATGAGAATGCTTGTGTTATTGAATACCAGCATATTGTGCTAGTGATTGTCTTTTGAAAGGCAGATGGCAAAGCAGTGAAGCCATTCCAGTACGTTGCGTTGTGTTGTTGGACACACATGGCTCAACAGATCTGTGGTATGTGCTCTTGGCTGACTTAGCAGCTTGAGCGATACCCAACAGCAAAAAGGCACAGGCACACTGTTTACTGACAAGTGTGATGATAATGATTCATTTAAAGGGTGGTTGCAAAAAATAAAGCATAATTTCCTCATTTTAGCAACCTCAAGGCAACATGAATTCAAAATTAGCATCAGAAAGGAGAACAGTTGTCATGCTAATCTCTTTTTGTTTTGGTTGTACTGTACTTCGTAAATAAAAATCATGGATACCCTAAAAGAAATACAACTAAGTTTACAGATGTGATTGATGGCATTAAAGGGGTTATATGATGCGATTTCAAGTTTTCCTTTCTCTTTGGCGTGTTACAAGCTGTTCGTGAGTAGATAAGATCCCTGAAGTCTCAAACCCAAAGAGATATTCTTGATAAAAGTCCATGCCCTCCTAAAACGCCTCCTTTAAACACGCCCCCACATGTCTACGTCACTGTGTGGGAAGATTTGCATACCACCGCCCAAATGTTCACGCAAAGAAAGAAGGCGTAACTTTGATTCTCGCTGTAGTATTGTTGCTGCCGCCATGTCGTGGAGACGCTGTGTGTTTCGTTGTGAAAGCAAAACTACTTTGATTGTCCTTCCAAAAGAGGACACGACTAGAAATCAGTGGTTAAGTTGTATTTACAACACTGTTCCAGAACAGTTCAAACCAAATATTCAGATGTGTGCAACACATTTTACGGAGGACGATTGTTTCCTGGGAGAGTAGCCTACAATGCCGGAGTTTCGGTGAATTCAGTTCCCCTGCTTCCCCTTCGGCGCGCATTCTGACCCTATACAGTCTATGATGCTGACAAATAATGCTGACTCACAGCCTGGAAGTACATTTTCATATTTAAAGGATTTGCCACTGACGATTCAAACACGAGTTTTGAGCAGTGTAGAGCAGCGCTTGTTGTTTGTCGTTTCTCCGATCACAAATGCAGACATGGTTTTATGTTTACGCGGTGAGATGCAATGCAACGCGTAAAAAGTATAAGTAATTATAATCAGTAATTATGTCCCCACTGGATGCAACAAATGCCTTGTTTATAATGGGTTTTATTGGTTTTGTCTCGTTGAGCCGGGACATGGCATCACAGTATGGTAAGGGGCGTAACATTTCCGTCACACGCTTGAGAAATTCGGCCAATCACAATGCACTAGATAGCTGGCCAATAAGAGCACACCTCGCTTTTCAGAACGATGAGCTTTGTAAAAATTGATGCGTTTCAGAAAGGCGGAGCAGAGAGGAGAAACAATAATGTACAGTATGTGGAAAATAATGTGGTTTTTTTTACTTTAACAAACACATTTCATCACACCAAATACACCAAATAATGTTATTTTTTTAGCAACGTCATATGATTCCTTTAAGATCAAAAAGTAGTCATTTTTTTTGTCCATAGTTGCAGATGGGTCCTGGTGTGAACCCTGCTGATACACTTACAGCCTGGTGACTCCTCGTGGCAGCAACTGCCGCATCATGTGTTGCCATGCCGCAGTGAGCACAGATCACTAACATAAGACCACAGGAGAGATCAAGCAGAGACAAGGTAAAGCCCAAGGGGAAGGCCAGTCTAGCTGAGTGTCTGCTGACCAAATTCAGAATCAGAATAAAAAATAACTTTATTGCCAGGTATGTTTACACATACGAGGAATTTGTTTTGGTGATAGAAGCTTCCACAGCACAAAGAGATTACAGTGACAATACACCGTGAAATATTGGGTGGTGTGTACTGCTGAATGTTCAGCAATTCGTCCCTGGTGAAACTGATTGTGGGAATATAGCAAAAAACATTAAAACCACTGGAGAGCTCCCCACCGAGTCGGCCATCCGCGGCGCCATGTTGTAAGCTGATACAATCACTCCCCTGCAACATCATGGAAAGAGAAGGTTTTTGTTCGACTTGAGATGTTCAGCTTTTTATATTAATGTTATTAGTGTTTGGGTTGTCCATATTTTTGAACTACATTTTTTGACATTGTGTAGTTGCTTGGTCATTGCTTGGGTGTTTTTATTGGTTCTTGCACATGCAGACATTGTTGCCACATTGCTAGAGTGTTATGGATGGTTGCTAATGTGTTGCTATGCAGCTTCTAAGTCTAAGGCCGCGTGTCCACCAAAGCGTTTTTTCCTAAGGCTAGCATATATTTTTTTTCAATTGTTTTCAATGGGAGGGCCGCGTTTTTTAAAACGCCAGGAGCATGCCGAGCGCTGGGCGTTATTTCTCATCACAGAGAGTTGAACAATGTTCAACTTTGCGTAAAACGCATCGCTTATCACTGTCACTTTTAAGTCAGCTGACTAAAAGCTGTCGGTTCTGAGAATATACTCACAAATGTTAACTGTCATATATCTGAATAGAGTCTGAATTGAAAAACTGGTTGTTAAGGGCAGCTTCTTATTGACCTAAAGTAAGACATTAGCGGATCGATTTTCAGGAAGTAAGCAAAACTAACTTACTGAAAGCTCTGATTGGATTTGGAAAAATCAATAGTACACACCAAGTTAAAAACCTTGGGGAGGATTTGGTATTTTTCATGAAACACTTTGGTATCCTCCTGAATTTTAACACTGATAAAAATCAGTTTGCCATTTAATTATCACTTCATTAACGAGCCGCTGCTATTTTTTGACTTGAAAATTTTTTGACTGATTTCACCCAACCCATCACAAATGAACGTTAGCGAAATCCTTGACCCTGTGTTGCCAGCTACCTAACCAATGGTCTGACCTCCGTGGAACGGTTCCCCATCAGCTTTAAGACCCAGTTCTCCGGCCACCACTTCCATCACGTGGTGCTGGGCGTTTACTGTAACGGCCGATATGGCACCCTGGGTATGAGTCGACGTGCTGACCTTATGGACAGATCTCTGAGCTTCCGTACGCTCAGCGAGTTGGTGTTCGACTTTGAGGACTCGTACCGCCGCTACCAGCACACCATGAAGAAGATCAAAATTGGCCTGTACGTGCCCCACAATCCGCACGTTTTCCAGCCTATTGAGTGGAACTATTTGGTGATCAACGCCTGCAAGCAGGGCCGTGAAGACATGCGCAAAGAGCTGGAGAAGCATGGCCGTGACATGAGGATGAAGGTGAGTCCATAGCCTTTTAAGATACAGTGTTATATTTAGTATCATTGATATAATATGGTATTTTTGTTAATATTTTTGAATAAAATTTTAATTTTAGTTTATTTATATTTATTTAGTCATTTTAGGACTAAATAAGTATGTGTGTGTGTATGTGTATATATTATATATATATATTATTTCAGTTAATATTTATTTTATTTCCAGTAATGAGAAATGTTTTATGCTTAACGGCTGTTTTCTAAATGCGTTATTGCATTTGCGTTATTTATCTTATTGTGAGCAAACCTAATTAATTTTTTTAAACCTAATTAATTTTTGATTAAATAAAATTATCATCAATACCATTACTATATTATTGATATCGTTTATAAATATATTATTGGTAAATTATAAATATTTTATATTTATATTTTTGTTGCCTTATAATTTTGCCAAAATGACATCTTAGGTTTTTGGAACAGAGATTTAATGTCCCTCTCAAAAACTAAGGTAGGTCAGTATGAACTAAATAAGGTCCTGTGGGAGGCGGAGCCACATTACAAGGATCACACTTTTTATACTCTTGTTATTTTAAAGTAAACACTTGGAATGTTTTTCCCTGGTTAAATTATGACTGAACCAGGTTCAGGAGAATCTTTATTTGTCCTTGGCCGTTTATGAAGAGCTAGACCAGCATAACAGCTTGACATCATCTGTATGACTGTAACATGGGACATGTTTATCATCTAGACAGTAAAAAGTAGGTCATGTGCTCCCAGTTTCTCACATGCAGTCTTGACTTGTATGGATGACCGCAGTCAGCTGTGACATAGTTTCCATGAACCACATGAGCAGACAGTGGAGACTGCTCTGGATGTTTAAAAGTAATGTAGGTGTCTTTTTATGGATGTTGAGGAATTTGGGGCTCACTCTTCAAAACATTGCATTTGTGATCTTATTGTGAACGATTCATCCATGCATGCTTCATTTTTGACTTTTTTCTTTTAATTTTTAATTTTTTTTTAACTTTGTAATCAAAATGCCAAAACTAAAATATATTATTAATATTTTTATAAATATGTTATTTATATTTATTTATATAAAGAGAATGTAATTCCAGAGAGTGGAAATTTCACTCTAGATGTGTGAGTGGAATGTAGGTGTATTTTTATGGATGCTAAGGAATTTGGGACTCGCTCTTCAAAACCTAAATGTTTTTGCAACTTGTCTTTTATGTTTAGGCTATATGAACATTTCAGAGCATGTGACAGGAATATATATGTATAATATATGTGCATTTTCTGGAACCAAGCCTTTTTGACTAACCAATTACTAAACTAGTAATCTTTGAGTAAAGGACATTACAATTATATGAGTAATGAGTTTGCAGAAATAAAATCTAAATTTAATATTGCAGTCTACCTTGAAGGAGTTTCTTAATGTACTGAACACCCAGCATCTGGCATCATCAGCATGGAGCTGACAGAGTCATTCATAATGAATTTTAAAAATCAACTTTTAATGACATCTCAATGTCAAGTTGCCTCTCATCACTTGTGCAGCTCATTTGGGGAAAACACGAGCGATTGAGAGTTTGGGAAATCTGTTGTCTAGTAGCATAATGAAGTTAATACTACTACATAATGGTCTATCTGGAACTGTGTTGAACTGGTTTAAATCTTATCTTTCAGAATGTTCTCAGTTTGTTTACCTGGGTACTAATAGATCTTAGACTGCGCCTTTGTGTCAGGGTGTCCCTCGGGTCAGTTTTGGGACCTGTTCTATTTAGTATTTGCATGCTGCCTCTTGGGCAGATTATTCAGAAGTATGGCCTGGGCTATCATTGTTATGCGGACGATACCCAGATTTATATTAGCACTCAGCCTGATTCCACTTCTTCCTTTTGAACTCTTTCTGCCTGTTTGCTGAAATTTAAGGCATGGATGAAACACAACTTTTTAAAACTAAATTGTTCTAAAACGGAAATTGTATTAATTGGCACTCCATCTAATATTACTAAATTTTGTAATTTTAAACTTTCAGTTGATAATACCCAAAAATCTGCTTCTGCTCAGGTGTGTATTTTGGGTGTGATTTTTGATGCACAGTTGACTTTTAATTCTCACTTCAAAAACATAACTAAAGTTGCTTTTTTCCATCTTCGTAACATTGCTCGCATTAGACCCTTTCTTTCTAGGCCTGATGCTGAGAGGCTTATTCATACCTTCATCACATGATGGCTCGATTATTACAATTCTCTCTTTGGGGGTTTACCAGCAAGTTCTGTTAAGAGACTACAATATATTCAAAACTCAGCTGCGCGGGTTTTGACTTATACATCCTCACGCCATCACATTACCCCAGTGCTCCAGCAACTTCATTGGCTCCCGGTTCGATCACGTATTGATTTTAAAACTCTGATTTTAACATACACTGAACAAAATTATAAATGCAACACTTGTTTTTGCCATCATTTTTCATGAGCTGAACTCAAAGTTCTAAGACTTTTTCTATGTACACAAAAGGCCTATTTTTCCTATTTCACAAATCTGTGTTAGTGAGCACTTCTCCTTTGCCGAGATAATCCATCCACCTCACATGTGTGGCATATCAAGATGCTGATTAGACCGCATGATTATTGCACAGGTGTGCCTTAGGCTGGCCACAATAAAAGGCCACTCTAAAATGTGCAGTTTTATCACACAGCACAATGCCACAGATGTCGCAAGTTTTGAGGGAGCGTGCAATTGGCATGCTGACTGCAGGAATGTCCACCAGAGCTGTTGCCCGTGAATTGAATGTTCATTTCTCTACCATAAGCCGTCTCCAAAGGCGTTTCAGAGAATTTGGCAGTACATCCAACCGGCCTCACAACCGCAGACCACGTGTAACCACACCAGCCCAGGACCTCCACATCCAGCATCTTCACCTCCAAGATCGTCTGAGACCAGCCACCCGGACAGCTGCTGCAACAATCGGTTTGCATAACCAAAGAATTTCTGCACAAACTGTAAGAAACCGTCTCAGGGAAGCTCATCTGCATGCTCGTCGTCCTCAGCGGGGTTTCCACCTGACTGCAGTTCGTCATCATAACCGACTTGAGTGGGCAAATGCTCACATTCGATGGCATCTGGCACTTTGGAGAGGTGTTCTCTTCACGGATGAATCCCAGTTTTCACTGTACAGGGCAGATGGCAGACAGCGTGTATGGCGTTGTGTGGGTGAGCGGTGTGCTGATGTCAACGTTGTGGATCGAGTGGCCCATGGTGGCAGTGGGGTTATGGTATGGGCAGGCGTATGTTATGGACAATGAACATAGGTGCATTTTATTGATGGCATTTTGAATGCACAGAGATACAGTGACGAGATCCTGAGGCCCATTGTTGTGCCATTCATTCATGACCATCACCTCATGTTGCAGCATGATAATGCACGGCCCCATGTTGCAAGGATCTGTACACAATTCCTGGAAGCTGAAAACATCCCAGTTCTTGCATGGCCAGCATACTCACCGGACATGTCACCCATTGAGCATGTTTGGGATGCTCTGGATCGGCGTATACGACAGCGTGTTCCAGTTCCTGCCAATATCCAGCAACTTCGCACAGCCATTGAAGAGGAGTGGACCAACATTCCACAGGCCACAATCAACAACCTGATCAACTCTATGCGAAGGAGATGTGTTGCACTGCATGAGGCAAATGGTGGTCACACCAGATACTGACTGGTTTTCGGACCCCCCAATACAGTAAAACTGCACATTTTAGAGTGGCCTTTTATTGTGGCCAGCCTAAGGCACACCTGTGCAATAATCATGCTGTCTAATCAGCATCTTGATATGCCACACCTGTGAGGTGGATGGATTATCTCAGCAAAGGAGAAGTGCTCACTAACACAGATTTAGACAGACAATATTTGAGAGAAATAGGCCTTCTGTGTACATAGAAAAAGTCTTAGATCTTTGAGTTCACCTCATGAAAAATGGGGGCAAAAACAAAAGTGTTGCAAAAATAATTTTGTTCAGTGTATAACAAACATCTGCCACTATATGTCAAGATCGTACTACTTCTAGCCCAAAGCATAGAGTGAAAGAGAAAAATTTGCACATTTAATTGTGCATAATTATTATTAACTGCAGAAATAACTAATGAAATCAAGAGATAGAAGAGATTCTTATTAAAGTAACTTTAATAAGAACAAACTTTTGAAAGTGACCCATTTAATCTTAGTTGTCTACATTTGTAAGCTCTATGACACACCAGATGCTGAAATTATTATTTCAATACAATATTTTTAATTATAAAGCATTATTATAAGAGGAAAGAAGTCATGAAATCCTAGAAGAAATATTTACTTTTTAACAACTAAATTGAAGGAGCAAAATGTTTTTCTTTCCCAGTAAAACTGTCTTCAGTTATTCAATATTACTTGGGTAAAAAACAAATATAAAGTCTGCAAAATACAGTTCTCAGTTTGTTTACCTGGGTACTAATAGATCTCAGACTGTGACTTTGTGTCAGGGGGTCCCATAGGGGTCAGTTTTGGGACCTGTTTTATTTAGTATTTGCATGCTGCCTCTTGGGCAGATTATTCAGAAGTATGGCCTGGGCTATCATTGTTATGCGGACGATACCCAGATTTATATTAGCACTCAGCCTGATTCCACTTCTTCCTTTTGAACTCTTTCTGCCTGTTTGCTGAAATTTAAGGCATGGATGAAACACAACTTTTTAAAACTAAATTGTTCTAAAACGGAAATTGTATTAATTGGCACTCCATCTAATATTACTAAATTTTGTAATTTTAAACTTTCAGTTGATAATACCCAAAAATCTGCTTCTGCTCAGGTGTGTATTTTGGGTGTGATTTTTGATGCACAGTTGACTTTTAATTCTCACTTCAAAAACATAACTAAAGTTGCTTTTTTCCATCTTCGTAACATTGCTCGCATTAGACCCATTCTTTCTTGGCCTGATGCGGAGAGGCTTATTTATGCCCTTAGCACATCATGGCTCAATTATTGCAATTCTCTCTTTGGGGGTTTACCAGCAAGTTCTGTTAAGAGACTACAATATATTCAAAACTCAGCTGCGCGGGTTTTGACTTATACATCCTCACGCCATCACATTACCCCAGTGCTCCAGCAACTTCATTGGCTCCCGGTTCGATCACGTATTGATTTTAAAACTCTGATTTTAACATACACTGAACAAAATTATAAATGCAACACTTGTTTTTGCCATCATTTTTCATGAGCTGAACTCAAAGTTCTAAGACTTTTTCTATGTACACAAAAGGCCTATTTTTCCTATTTCACAAATCTGTGTTAGTGAGCACTTCTCCTTTGCCGAGATAATCCATCCACCTCACATGTGTGGCATATCAAGATGCTGATTAGACCGCATGATTATTGCACAGGTGTGCCTTAGGCTGGCCACAATAAAAGGCCACTCTAAAATGTGCAGTTTTATCACACAGCACAATGCCACAGATGTCGCAAGTTTTGAGGGAGCGTGCAATTGGCATGCTGACTGCAGGAATGTCCACCAGAGCTGTTGCCCGTGAATTGAATGTTCATTTCTCTACCATAAGCCGTCTCCAAAGGCGTTTCAGAGAATTTGGCAGTACATCCAACCGGCCTCACAACCGCAGACCACGTGTAACCACACCAGCCCAGGACCTCCACATCCAGCATCTTCACCTCCAAGATCGTCTGAGACCAGCCACCCGGACAGCTGCTGCAACAATCGGTTTGCATAACCAAAGAATTTCTGCACAAACTGTAAGAAACCGTCTCAGGGAAGCTCATCTGCATGCTCGTCGTCCTCAGCGGGGTTTCCACCTGACTGCAGTTCGTCATCATAACCGACTTGAGTGGGCAAATGCTCACATTCGATGGCGTCTGGCACTTTGGAGAGGTGTTCTCTTCACGGATGAATCCCAGTTTTCACTGTACAGGGCAGATGGCAGACAGCGTGTATGGCGTCGTGTGGGTGAGCAGTTTGCTGATGTCAACGTTGTGGATCGAGTGGCCCATG